>NC_050605.1:5267500-5465000 GCF_013368585.1 Megalops cyprinoides
AGAACTGTATAAACAGTATACATGTAGAGAGAGGAACACAGATTATTCACACAGGAATTTGCAGTGGATTGCACAACATTTCAGTCAAGTTGCCATTCTGTTATGATCATCAATAAACTTGCGGTGAGTGAGAGTAGCTAATGACTCATAAAAGTCTGGCAATGTCGTCTATTTACTCCCCACTCCACTTTTAATCAATACTTTTTCTTTTCCTGAAACTCACTCGTGTGTAACTGCCCACCCACGCATTTCTTCCTAATTAGTCTTTTAAGTGACTCATTCAAAGTGATGAAGCTTAACTAATCTAGCAATTTTTTACGTATATCTCAAAGCGCGTGTTAATAGAATCAGCTGCATGACAAATTAGTAATGTCGCAATTTCGTCAAGATTGCGTTTTTGCAATGACCTCTTCATCCCCCTCTACGCCACCTGGATTCTGTTCCCATGCAACTTGCATCCTCATGTTCCCTTGTAGCCATTGGAGAACAATCTCTTGCACCTGATGGAGACCAATCTCTAGTAACTGATAGAGACCAGTATCTTGTACCTGACAAAGAGCGGTCTATTCAGCCTGAGAAAGAGCAATCTCCTCTCCCAGCAAACCAATTTCTGTCTGTCTGATGGAGACCGATCTCTTCTCCTTTGATCCCTCCTCTCTGTACCTCTCTGTCTTTGTGTCTTAGCATTCTCCATCTTCACAAATAATATACCACCCATGAACCTGCATTTCTATTTGCACCCTTTGAACTCATGGCCTTATGACAGCGTTACAACAATTCTGCTTTTAACTGCGAATGAAAAAAGAGGATACAGGTACAGAAATGAATCATTTGACCTATGACATGATATTTTTTTATGGGTCAGCTGCTGCTGCGCGGTTGTGAAGAATGCTCTTCTGCTTTGGTTTGCCTCTGTATGTGTGTGGGGTCCACCTCACACTGACATTTCTAACTGAGGCAATGAGCCCCTCATTAATGCACACTTACCCTGTGGTCTGAGTCAGCTCAGTCATTCTGACAACAGCGTAACAGCACCTCATGTTTAGGAAGACACATCGCAGCTGCTACAGAGGTGAACAGCTCCTCAGCAAACCTATCTTCCATGGGGATAAACAGCGTGCTAATGAGCGTGTGTTAATGACTGACTGGGGAGGGGGCTGCAAAGCAATTATTGCAGATATTGAAGAGTGGGCAGTTAGAATTGGAGGAGCACAGTGCTTCATTTAGAGATCACATAGGGAGGTCACTGATCTCACTAGCTGCAGCTGCGTGGTGCCATTACACACACTCTGATCACTCTCCACCCATGTGGAGGGACGCAAAGACACTCGAAGGGTTAAACGGGTGCTTCAGACTGTTAAACATGTATCGTAAAATCCATGACTCAACTCAAGGATTCATTTTTTTTCTATTTTTGTGTAATGAATGGTTGTAAGTACAGAAACGGGCCCATGTGAGCTTAAAAAATATATAATCAAATCTGTGATTTTTATTCTGTCCTAAAGATGGCTCTGTTTCAGTAAATCCCAGAATTCCTTGGTTGTGACATCACTCTTCAAACACATCTAACCATGCCACACTAATGGCAGTGTAGCATAGTGGTAACGAGCAGGACTCATAACCAAAAAGTTGCTGGTTTGATTCCCTGCATCGCTGAGGCATTGCTGTGGTACCCTTGGGCAAAGTACTTAACCTAGAATTGCCTCAGTAAATATCCAGCTGTATAAAAGGATAACATATATAAATTGTAACTTCTGTAAGTTGCTCTGGATAAGAGTGTCTGCTAAATGACAATAATGTAATGTAATATGGATTACATGTAAAGAGGTCTGAGTTTACCACACAGTTTTTCAGGAAAACACATATTTACATTGATCACAGTCAGGAAACAGCACTAATTGTTTTCTTATTATAAATCCTTCCCTGAGATGTTTCAAGAGAGTTGTAGTATTTACAGCTCATATGTAGCTCATTACCTACCTCTGAGAGATCAAATCAAACACACACTGCCTCATTGGTCAGGTGCTTCCAGAGCTTGAATGGGTTTGACGTGAAATTACAGCTAAAGTGCATTTCCTCCTATATAAATGTAATTTCTGTTTCAAGGCAAGTAATTCCTTGTTTGGCGTTACTTGGACTTTTAACTTCAGAAGCTTATTTCTCTTTAAAAAGATGAGTGAAAGACATCCCAGCTTAAATGAATGGTTAGGATGTTTTTCAACCAATAACACTATTACAGCAATGTGTGGTTCAACATTCAACAATTTTAATTCCAAAACGCTGTACAGTTCTGCACACATTCTGAAAGCATCTGGCTACATTTTAATGAGCATTCACAAATACCGTACTGGTCAACTAACTAGGCACAATACCTTTACCACTAATTTGACCCAACTCAGAAGGGATTGAAGTTCTGACTTGGCCAATGACATGCCTGTCTTGGAGTGGCAACTTGACTGGTTTAAAAAGATGATTATGTATAGTGGAATTATTGGGCTTTTTTTTGTAAAAACACCCCCAGTTAAGTGACACAGTTAAAAAAAATAATAACAAAACTTTACTCAAGTTCTGAGAAAGTTTTTTGTCTTCATTGATGCTGGGATTTTTCCTTGAGTATTTTTTTGCTAACAGACAGTTGGAATGGAGTGAATATGCTAAACTGAAACAGAAGAAAATGGTAACTTTTTAGCTTTGACTTTGAGAACCTCTCATTTTCTATCAGTCTGGACTTCCTGTGTCTTCCTTTTCTTTCTCTTTTTCCATCCATTTTCCTTCTTGGTCAGGTCAGCATTAGTCAAAAAGCTTTTGTTTTCTTAGTGCTTTGTTCCAATTTTTCACAGATAGAAAAAGAAACAAGAAAGGAGATCAACACAATTAAAAGATTCAAATAGCTAATTTGAGATGCCAGCACAGGAAGTGGTATGTGACCTTCCTGCTCTATTGTCCTTCCCTTTAAATGCACTAATGCGTTTGTCACTAATGCGCTGGTAAATCTATTCCAAAGGTGAGAGCACAGCATGAGAATGAGAAAATAGGTGTTTTTTGTCCTAAAAAATATGAAAAACAGTTCTGTACAGTTGTGCCTGCGTCTCACATTACATTAACATTACTGCATACACAACAATGCTTCTCCATTCTTCCAACTATGCAGAGAAACCCAAAAGGTTTCTCTGCATAGTTTCTCTGAGGAAGATTGACATTTTAAATTCCAGACAGTTTATATATGTTGGAGAATGGAGGAGAGCAAACAAGAGTGGTCTTACTGAATTTAGGGGCCCCTCACAAAGAGTCATCATAAAAAAGGTTTATAATGTACATAATACAGTAACATTTATTCACCCTACACATTCAATACCATCTCAGATTATAGAATGCATATGGTGAATAAATGTTACTATATTATGTACATTATAAACCTCTTTGACGATTACTCTTTGTGAGGGGCCCCTAAATTCAGTAAGACCACTCTTGTTTGCTGTCCTCCATTCTCCAACATATATAAACTGTCTGGAATTTAAAATGTCAATCTCCCCCAGATTAAGGGACTAAAAGATAACCAATCCCCCAATCAGATATAATTATTGATATTGACAGACTGTACTTCCTTTGTCCCATGAGTGGGCTGTCAGCAAAGCAAGAAAGAATAATTTCAAGAGGCATTCACCTCTATGCTGTGTTCCCATTGTTTTCTCTGAACAATCAGATCAAAACTTTGAACCAGACCATCAATCCTCATGACTGGAAAAAGCAGAAACCATGTATCAATTGATTCGCTTGTCAACACCATAATTTTAACTGCACTATGCACCTTGCATTACCTTCAGTATATCTGTTCTCAAATCGCAAACCTGGCAGAAACGGGTCATTCTACTCTATTGGAAAACTGGAGAAAATGTTATTGCCTCTATAGCATACTTGCTGTCTGCTTATACATGAAAGAAAATCTATTTACTGTGATTGGAGATGCATAGTTAAAGACCATCCTATGATGACTGACAAAAAAACTGATTTCCTTATCCATTTACCAATGTGGACGCATTGGACATATGAAACACAGTGATGATCTCTTCTGATGTTCTGTCAGGGGGCACACTGAACGAGAGCTAGATCACCCAGTGTATTCTCCTGATAGAGTACCACACCTGTCACACTCCATGATACCGGTCTACTTGCTTCAGATCTGCACAATTCACAACAAACTGATTGTTCTTAGGTTTCTGTGGAGCTAGTCTGTGTGTCAAAACTCCATACACAAAGATACATAACGTCATGACTGTGTAGTGATAGTTATGCTCCTCACATACAGGCAATCCCAGCTTCGACATGCCATGCCAGCATGTCTCTGGAAACCCCATCATGTACTGGAACGCCAGGAATTCAATCCTGTTTTTTCCACATATACAATCTATGTTCCTGAGCAGGACTATAAATCAGATCATTAGAAAAGACTAGATAGATATGGAATTTACTCATAAGGTGTTTATTCTGTAAATACTATCATTTACATGAATGTAATATATAAATACTATAAATATGTCTACATTTAAATATATTTGCACACAAAGTGCAGTGTAAATATTCAGTGCAATGACATGCCCTGCGTGTTGGTTGAGAAATGATTGCATTTGGAAAACGGCAGGACCTAAATCATTCATCAGGCTTTGGACATGTGTTTACAGGGCGTGTGAAAAATTGTAAATGTTTAACACATATAATAAATTAATCTTCAGCTCCAGCTAACAACAGCAATATGCTATATAACGTGTGATCTGAGCCCACAGCCCTGCTGGTTTTGGGCACAAACTTCCAGTACATAATTTCCCTGGTCATCAGAATAGAAGTTTATCTAATCCACAGTTTCACTGGCTGTGAGGCTACGATCTTAACCAGTACACAACTCACCTAGTCATGACTATAGAGTCTTAACCAAAACACAACTCACCTAGTCATGACTATAGAGTCTTAACCAGTACACAACTCAACTAGTCATGACTACAGAGTCCTAACCAGAACATAACTCACCTGGTCATGACTACAGAGTCCTAACCAGAACATAACTCACCTGGTCATGACTATGGAGTCCTAACCATGAATAACCATGACTAACCAGAACACAATGCAACTAGTCATGAGTCTACACTACTACCCAGAAAACAACTCCCTCTGGTGATGAATCTACACTCTCAACCAGCACACAACTCCGCCAGCCATGAGCACAGAGCTTCACCCAGGATACAGTTTCCCTGGTTGTGATTCAAGAATCTTAACCACTATGACAACATATGGAGAACCATATGCTGATTACCATATGCTGAGGGATGCCCTTCCAGCATTCAGAGCTACACACAAGATGGGTCCAACTGACTACTATGTAAGGGATAATGTACAGCGAGTTCATTATCGCGAAATAAACCCCAACAGGGTGATGCAGGACCCCGACGCGAAGCGGAGCAGAGGCTTTGGAGTCAAGAACAGGGGGTGGTCTGGGTGGATGGTTCTGTGTGAAATGTTTAATTTTCCACACGCATGCAGTCCATCCCAATGCCAATCACATCAGGCACACATTTGCTCCCATTCCATGGCTGGGAGCCCATAATCAATTTCGTTCCATTTGAGGAAGTGCGCTCTTGATGCGCAGTAGGGCGTGATTTGGAACATGGCCTCAGTTTTCACAGCACCATGCCTGCTTTTGAATTGAAAAGAGTGATATGAGCATGATCTGCGAAACACTGTCTGGCTCCCGTTCAGCTTAAATTTGCGCTCATTAAAATGAGGTGATTATCTCCAATTACATTAATTAACGCCCTGAATGGAAAGCTGTGCTAAGATATGTTTGACTCTGGGAACGGAGGAGGACTCCTGCCATATTTTTTGCCTGGTTTCAGACCCCCCTGCCATTCTCACAAAGCTCGGGGGACCCTCAGAACCCTGGACAGCGGCAATCTCTCAAACAGCGGCACACACCTGGAGCGTGGTAATGAACTGAGGTGTGTCTCTTCACCTTCATCTGTCCTTACCTAAACATGCTATCCACGCGCCTTCAGGGGCGGACCACTCGCACTGTAAAAGGTGGAAATAATTATGCATCTCTTTAAGTCCAGTCTTGATACCTTGTCACATTCTACTGCATATATCATGCAATGGCTCTAATGGGAATGGCAGATGTGTAACAAGATACACCGTTTTACTCGATATTTATACATCTTCAAGTACTCCCAACACAGATACTTACATTACAATACATTACTGTCATTTAGCAGATTCATTTATGCAGAGCAGCTTACATTGGTTACATTTTTTTACATGTTATCCATTTATACTGGGTATTTACTCAAGCAGTTCTGGGCTGAGTACCTTGTCCAGTACAGTTCTGCTGCGGGGAATCAAACCTGCAACCTTTCAGCTCTTTACCACTATACCATGCTGCCAACCCCCTCTTCTCAATCATGCATTCTTCTCTTGAGTGACTTTTACTCGCGTAAAGCTCTTTCCAAACTTGCTGGCAACCGTAGCTAAACTGACAGCTACGTTCTGGTCGTAGACAGTTGGTTGCCCCGTTCGCAGATCATTTATTATACGCGGACCATTACATTTAAAAGCCTTTGAATGTAATTATCTACTTCATTATCCACTTGAAGTCCCTCCGTTGCATTAGCATGTATCAATGAGCGACTGTGACAAAGTAGCAGAATCGCTAATGTGTCGGTAAGGACAGCCATTACACTGTGAAAGACTGAAAAAATGTCAGTGTTAGTTGTAATTAAAAGGCTAATTAATTGGCACGGTTTCATTTTGTCCATATTACAGTATGTTGCTTGTTTGTGTCGCACCAGGTGTACAAAGAGATGAAAATCACCTCGCCTCCTAACACACACACATACACACACACACACACACACACACACACACACAGAAACCTCTGTAGGGTATGGGCCTGTGAGCACCTTGCCTTTGAACATCCAACACTGTCCATATTCCAGAAGTATATCACTGATGCTAGCTTCTCCAGACGGGGCTGATATATGATTATTAAATGTAAAGACTTTTCTCAGGACTGTGTCCTATGGTGTCCCACAAAAGAATGCCCCTACAATAAGGAAACCAATAATAGGTAATATCAGCTACGTTGACAGATGACCAACCATTGGACTGGTATGTTTTATGCTGATGTCGGATTCTTTTTTTTCCAACCGTAAACTTTCTGTGCAATCACAGGCCACACTTTCGTGTTTTCCAGTCTTTCTACACTTTATTGGACGTTCCTTTAAAGTTCACCTCTGTTTTATCTGTGCGTGCAAAACACTGAATATAGACTTTAGGGTGGAGTGCACTAAGCATGTGTAAAATAGCAACTGCTTCCCCCCGTCGCCACTAATACCGATTTACCTACTACCACTTGCGTAAGTCCATTCCGACCATATCAAATCAAAGCACTGCCGGGCGTCCAGAAACAAAGACGGTCGTAGCTCAGTTTGAAAAGCGCGATCTCATGTTCTGCAACAAGTCCTCACGCGTTGGTCTTCAAGTGATCTACCGTTTTATAAATATGTCAGCAGATCAATGATAGCGACGCTTTACCCGTATTGTGAATGTTCGAGCTTACTTACCTGTGTTCATGCTCACAGTAAAGTCAGCGTAAATTGTGGTACCAAATCTGACGCTAGTTGCACATTTAGGTGCTAAATAATGTGACTGTAACTGAAGAAATGTAACTGTAGGTCTGCCGAAGGATCTGTTGAAGGATAGGTTCGAGACAGCCATAGACCATTGATTTCACGCGGAGTGGACTAAACTTCACATTAGAAATAGTTATCCTCTTTCTTTATGCAGAACCAATAAAGAAATAAAGTGCTGCTTGGCATTTCCTAATTTCCGAGTTTTCTTGTCATTTTTACACAAGACGATTGGAGGCGTGATTATAATTGCACAAAACATATATTTCTGGATGAACAAATTATACACAGCATTGTGTAACGAATCCATTGTGAAGGTCGCTAAACACATTTTATTGGTTTAATAAACGATCGATGTCTTGATAAAATGATTGAGTGATTGGTTGGTTGAGTATTCGGAGAGGAAGGCTAGAACGCGCCTACTCCTCAGTCCCAGTTCATGCGTAACTATGCCAAGGAGGATTTTGCTTGGTTGCACTTTGAGTGCGCTTTGCTCCCCCCGACTTATTTTAAAACTGTAAAATGAGACTGATCAGTAAATTCCACGTGAGGGATTTATCGAAAAGTTCAGAAGAGTTTCTATTTCTTCTTTTAGCCCTGGCTTTGCCCCATGACGCCACGGATCTGTCCATGGTTCTAGTTTTTGTTTTTAAAGTTGTGCCTTTCGGTGTTTGTTATTCTTTACATTCACAAGGAAAAGTCTTTAAGAATGCGCACGGAATGTGACTAGCAGCCAGTACCGCACAGCTTACTCTTATAATGCGCTTAAAGCCAACCCATATCTGTCTCTCTTTGACAGCAGAAAAACAAAAAAAAGTTAAACCTATGACGTAACAGCGCGCTTACGATTGCGGTTTGATGGGGGCCCCTCTAAATGAATTCCATTCGTATGGAATTACGATCGAATCTCGTGATCAGACGGGTTATATAGTATAGACGAGAAGAAGTGGTTCCAATACACCGCGGACGAAATTCTCACAAAGAAGGAATTACTAAACGAACTTACCTTTTTATTTGTACACCTCCTATACTTGACTGTGTTACAAAAATTGTGTTGTCCTCCACAAACTTCAGGAATTGGGTAAGTCTTACCATTTTTAAACTTTTGTGTATCCAGTATTCAGGTCTTTGTTGGGAAAACCGTGTATTTATACATATAAATATTGCATGTCACATATTTAAACGTGTTTCGTTTAACTTAGGCGCAACTTAAGTACATGTGCATGTTTAGTAACGTTTACTTAGAATAAGGGAAACATTCAGCAATTTCACGACAGGTATGCATCTCCAAACGAAACAGTCGTAAAACTTTAAGTAATTGTTTTATTCGTGCCCTCCCATAAACCAAGTTATATGCAATTGTTCAGCTTTTGTGATCTCGTTTTTTCAGACGTCCCAGATTTCCTGAAGCGTTCATATACTGTTAACGCTAGAGCAAGTCATTTTTCAGTGTCGCCATAAAGACAATACCGTGAGTGTAGTGTTGCTTTCACAGCTAATGTTCATGAGCGTTTATATTTTCCACCTATAGTTTTCTTTCCTCAAAGGCGCCCCCGTCCACTGAGCGCACGGATACAAATGCACGCTTCGGATCAGTAAGATAACTGATAGACTGATAGCGAAACAGACTTGTATTCCACAAATAGCGGGTTAATTAGTCCACTCAGACATTTGTTTGTGTTACATCTGAATGTATTATTTCCAAGGGACTGTTGTCCTGTTAGTTTTAACTTTAATTTCTCTCTTGGCATTGCAAGCGCACATTCCCAGCTCGTGTGAGGGTTAGATCGCCCGGGTAGAGCAGGTCAGCTTGCAGCCGGGGTACCGGAGCGGCAGTAATGAAAGCAGATGGCGGAATTCTTAGCGGGGCTGCAAAAAAAAAATCTCTCACAACCGTCCCCAATTTGTCTTCAGTGCTTTTCACATGTTGCTCCATGTGATGCGGGCAATTAATGCACGCCTTGTCATGAATGAAAGATAGGTGGCCACACCTTCACACACGGACCTCCAAAAATCCATGATCAATTAAAGAAATGCCATGCAGATTAGCTTTGTAAGGACCTAACTCCACTCGTTCAGAAATTTTAACTGAGCTCCCACAGAAAAAGAAACTTGTCCGAACAGTTTCCATTTCGTTTGCAAAGAGGTCTCAGTTGAACATGGACTCAGTAATTGAAAGACGGAAAAATCGGGATTATGCGTTTTATGATTTTCTGCAAATAAATATATAAATAAACAAATAACTAGACAGGTAGGTATGTTGATGAATTCATAGAACCAAAAAGAATATCTTGGATTTCTTTTACCACATTTGACGTATTGTTTTGATTGCAGACCCAGCAACAGAACTCGACTTGCGCGAACCTCCACACTAAGAGGGCTAGCGCAAAGATACTTGACAGAATAAATTTTAAAAAACATGGAGCTTAAGACTGTTTGATGGCTCATATAATGAAATCGTACCATCCCAATGTACCCTTTAAGTTTTTCTTAACTTGAATTGAAGTATATTAATATAGTAATCGCCTCCTCTTTCCAGCCAGCGCAGGACACTATGATGTCGTACATGAGAACCCTGCTCGTGTTCGCCGTCCTGTGCGCTCCAACGTCCAGCCTCTGCTTCAGGCTCTACGAGAGCGAGTCGAACTTCCTGTGTAACAACGAGATTCTCTCCGGAGCCAAGAAGAGCCAGCTCCCGAGCGATTCGTTACCGGACGAGCTGGGCTTCCTCTCCCTGCCCGAGGACGACCTGTCCTCCGCGGAAACGCGCGAGAAAAGGACATTCCCTGCCTCCAGATACAAGTACCTCTCCCAGACGCAGCTGAGGGGGAAGATGTACCAGAACAGCGCGAAGAGTGACCGACGGAGCAAGTTCACCCTCTCCCTCGACGTCCCCACCAACATCATGAACATTCTCTTCAACATCGCCAAAGCTAAGAACCTGCGCGCCAAAGCTGCTGACAACGCGCGTTTAATGGCTCAGATTGGCAAAAAGTAAAGACTTCTCTCTTTGCGTGCGGAGTATTTTTTATTGTCGATCAATTAAATAATTTCCATTCGTTTGAATCTACTCTGACAATGTTCATTCTTCACTTTAGGCATGTCTGAATTTAGTTTTCTTTTTTACAAGTTAAACGCCAATGCTTCTCAAGCAAGCGAAATATTGAACCCGTACAACTGGAGGGGGTCATTTACTGTAGTAACAAAGTGGATATCTAGATTTGATTCTCATTTTTGAGGGGTGCTAGTGGTCAAAAAGAAACGCGAAAAAAGTTGTAGACTACTTTACATAAATTCTAATGGGGGGTGTTTAACTGAAACAGAGTCGATTTAGTTACTGTTACACTCCTGCTGAAACGTTTACACCTAATAAGGAAACGTGTCGCACGAATAGAGTCAATGCTCCGGCCACTAACAGTTAAGTATGGCAAACCCTCTGCTCTTGTGGGCAGATATTGTACAAAAAAGTCATTTATACTTAAATGGGTATAGACCTGTTCAGGAAAAAGACATAGCGACAAGTTAGTCAGTTCTTTCAACGTTCCCCGAGGGCGCCTATGAAAGACTTGTACAGACGATCCAAAGATCAATTCGCTGTCTAGGAAACACGGGCACTGCAAATAAATAGACTTTTAGTATTATACGATCACTCTCATTTTGACTTACGACCGTCCTGGATTTGAGCTCACACACACATACCTCCGACCATAATGATTTGAAATTTAATGGGATCCATAATACCTCCCGGGTATTATCTGCTATGAAGGGGATGGAAGTTTAATCATCACAAAGGATGACAAAACAAATAATGTGTATTGCATGTTCACTTTTGTTTCTTGGTATTATTTAATGTTGCTTTTCAAACTGCACATCCACGTTATTTTACTTCATAGTTTATACTTAAGTAAATGTAAAGCGTAAGTTATATAAATGATTGCATCATCTGAGGTTCGTCGCCACGTCAGTCTGCCACTCACTGCGTCACAGGCATGGAAAACACTCAAACCTCCACATTTAGTGGAGAGCTGTCATGATTCATCATAGGAGTGCGAAAAAGAAAAGACTGAAGTCACCATAAAGTATTTCGTTTTGATTAACTCGTACACTGTCCTAATTATGAGACCGGTGTCGTCAAGATTGTCAAGGTCTCTGGTCAGCATGAAAGAATATAAATTCCATAATTACACTGGAAATTACGCATTGGAAATTCAGTTCAAAATCACTAATGCAACACCACCAAGCAGAAGGTAATATTCTGAAACCATATGTGGATTTTGCAGTCTCTTCCTCTAAATCCCATTGTCTCTTCTTAATTCACATTGCTTGGAATAAAACGTATTCGCATGATGACATATTAATGCACTGAAATCATATCAGGAAGTAATCAGGAACAATTTAACTTGTAATATTGTGTAATAAACTTACTGCACTTTGAATTAATAGTAATGTTTTGTAAAGTGGGCGGGATTTAATGGCGCAGTCTATGGTCACGTTTACTGGTATGACTGGTATGATACTGGTATGAGAGTGTATGAAACATGTGCTGTCGGAATTTTCAGAGATTTCGACATGACCATTTAAAGTCAGTGAATACAGAGACTTGGATCCCGAATGGAGAGGTTCCGACTCTCTTTAAAAAGTACAGTACACAGAATAATTAGCTTCGTAAGTAGCATCGCTTTCGGCATTCAGTTCGGATGAACTAACTTAATGCATCATAACGAATCTGTGCATTACAAATAACTCTACATAAGCTACCTGCAGTTATGAATAGTGCAGGCAACTATCAATCAAAGATGCTTGATCATTACCTGTGACTTTGCGATAAGCAACGGCTCAATAAAGCGAGTACTACTGAACGGAAATCGGTAGTTTATAATGGTATTGATACAAGCCTCAAAGTCAAACTCTCTTCTTGTGTAGCTCCAAACGTGGATTAAGGTCGATATATTTTCCTGTCTGATGAAAAAGAGAGAAATCGTAATTACTGTAATAAATCAAAATGCACTACCGTCCCACCATTTGGTCATGCGACCGTTTACTCCTTAAGAGTGAAACTACGCATGCTCGCATTAGAGTGCAGGCTGTCCGGAATCACTGCCTAGGTGTAAACTGCTATTACGGGTGTAAATTTAATTTGTATCCGTGATAACATGATAGATAGAGAAAATTTAGCCGTGAACTACTTTAACTTGCGGGCAGCATACTTTAAAACTCCCAATAGTAGACATATGCCTATGGAATACATATTTCTAATAACCTGCTCACGTGCGCATGCTTTAGTGTTCTGTCTCTTCGGAATTAACGTCAACGTGAGTTTATGTGGATTCACTCGCGTGGAGTTAGCGAGAAGGGTGATGCAGCATGAGAAGCTTTCATCACAGCAGAAAAGGAACTACCCCTATAGCGGAGTGGGGGACAGCGCTTGTTTGCTTGTTTTACCCTTGAGGAACATATGTTCCCTTTGTGGACCCAGGGGAATTAAATTCATGGAAACAGGATATCTGTGCACATGCAAACGTGGCCAGAATTCGCAAGTTTTTAGACTTTTGCCTGCTTGCAAACGCGGTCAGACTGAACATCTCATTTATCTGAGTAGGATTAAATATTACCATGTAGACAAAATTTTCTGGAAAACACAAATGGATTCTAAAACCATTAGCATTATAGCAACCTAGCATTATATTCTAGAGCCCTAGACAAGAACACATTTTCGTAATATTTTTTGTCTTGCACTATTAAAGTGGTATACCTGTTTTACAGGGATTTGCATCCATGCCAAATTATGTCATTCTTGAGACTGAACTCAAAATATGTGTCTTAAACCCATGACGCTGACACTGTAACTGCCAAGTAAGGAATGTTTGTCTTTGTTCATTGAGTTGGAAACTGTTGTTATCAGCTTTGCTCTGCATCTCTGTTGAAGAAATCAGTGTTGCATATGTGAAATAAATGTTCCAGTGGTTACTTGCTGCTGCACCTGGAAAAATGTTTGCCTTCAAATGCAGTCAGTTATTTTTATACTCAAAGGCATTCCTTTTTTGTCTAATAAATAAAAGCAGATTGATCAGAGTTTGTGTTTCCTTTCTTTTTTTTCCTGGGGACAGGCCTGTGATATGCCTTAAAGAGATTCCCATTGCACAAAATGTCCTGATATTGCATAATTCACAGTATCTATTGACTACTGGTGTGTTACATGCAACAAAAGCTTCATTACTCTGTTTTCAGAAAAAAAAAAGATATGGGTTTGGATCCCAAATGAATCTGATTCACTTTGGCCAAACCCAAATGTGACATCACCAGCCTGCCAAAATGTGAAGGGGTTCTATAACAGGTCGAGTCCTTTCAGGAGCTCTGTGAAATGCACACAGTGAGTGTCAGTTCTAACAGGTAACATCATCACCCAGCCTGATGTTTGGAAATTGTGATAGTGCTTTGTATCATGAGGCTACGGTGTTAGAGGAAACATTCTGACTATAGAGCTTCACCATCTCTCTCTCACCAGTCACTGTAGGAAACTAAAAAATGTTATAAATATATATTATATATTATGCTAGTCGGAGAAATCAAGACTCGACACATCTGATCCTCACACGTATCCCTGGTGAAAGATGCGTGTGTGTGTCATAAAAAAATATAAAGATATATAATGGATGGGAGCATTTGATACCCTTGATAATAGTAGTTCCACATCATTCTGACCATCTTCACAGAACTGCTCGATTCTTCCAACAGAGGGCAGCAAAAGCAAAGACAAGCTTTGTATAGTCAGGGTTTGAATCAGCGGAATACATGACCACTGACTAATTGAAACATCCATGACATAAGTCGGACATAATGTAAGATAGCATAGCTGCCTAGCTGCTTGTTTTCACTGATTATTTTGGGAGCTAACGGAACCTTAATGGCGATGATGGATTACATTTACATAGTGCCTTTCCAGGACCCTTCCGGGTGCTCTACAGTGCAGAGAGGCAGTTCACATCTACAACTGACAATATGTAGCTGTGGGTGATGTACTGCATCAGACCGCTCACCACACATCACCCGAGGTGAAGTGGGAGGGAGTTATTTAAGACATTAAACTGAGGGATGATTAGATTCTTTGTACTACATTGAAACAGCCTGGATTATAATTTGTCTGGGAAGAATTTACACTGGGAACCACCTACACTTTTTAATAAGTGCCATGGGATCCTTAATGACCACAATGAGTCAGGACCTTAAATTTAGTGTATCATCCAAAAGACAGCACCTTCAACAGCACGGCGCACCCATCACTGCACTGGGGCATTTGCCTCTGAATCATACTTGATGAAACATTTAGCACTCTAATATCGTATTATATGCATGTGTGATACAGCGACTCAGCCTATCATTTGGTAATGGTTTATCTTCACCTGAACGCGGTTACACATTTTCAAATGGGCGATGCATAACTGGCACTTTCAGCACTGTGAACAGCAACTCTCAGTCTTGAACTCTCTGCTGCCTTCCACAGTCAGGCGAATCAATCGCAAGTGCTTGTCGCACGATCGCTGACGTGGCTGTAACGTAATATCCGTCGACGTGGAGAAGCTGGGGAAGTGGACCCGAAACAGCGGCTACTTGAGCTAGCCTGCTAACTTACACTCTGTATGTTTTTTTGATAAAACTTTGGATACACTTGCCGGGAAGACCAAGTTGCAACAATGATAAAGAAATTTGATAAGAAAGATGAAGAGTCTGGTAAGATCGAACTTTTTATGCAAGAAACGAGTATTGTAGCTTACTATATAGACGCAGCCGGGATTTGAGGACGGGTCTAACCAGGAAGAGACGTTGCAGGCAGTGCAGGCCTTATACATCAGCTATCCACCTTCCTCCTACTAACTATTTAAAATAACCCTGTGGTGACACGTAGACTTTAATTGATTCATCTTAATTTCTGTATCTATGTAGTATAAATAAAATATCTTAACAAAATGTCTTAACAAGACTCTGGTCGCTTTCGCTAACGTTAACTAGCTGCACTAGTTGTTTAGATATCGCATTACGTAAAAATGTTAAATCAGACCTTGATACACAAGAATAATACGTTGCTAACTATCCAGAGTTTGCTGGCTAAGGATCTGTCAGTATATATGACTCATTACCATAAGAATGCTCTTAGTTATGCCCTTTGGTATACAGTAGATGGTCAGGTAAGTTAAACCCTGAGGTGACAGTTTTGAAATATGTCAGCTATGTCAACACAACATAACGGATATTTATGATATGGGATCAATGGTATTGATAAGGAGGTTTGTGAACAATTCTAAAGTTTGCCTTCTCGGAACTATGTCATATGGGTACGTGTCTAAAAATGCTCAATTATCTGAGTTGCTCGCTGGCTATCCGGTAAACTGGCTAATGCTACATTTTGGACCTGCTAAGCTAGGTACCACCAAGCTAGCTAGGTAGCCAACTTTCTTCGCCGAGTACTACTGTAATCAGGTTTAGGACTAGTAATGCATTGCGGCATAAGTTTACCATTGCTTTGATGGGTTGGCAAAACGTCGTTATGAGTAATGAACATTAACACGATTCCTGTTTGTTCAGGAAGCGGCTCGAACCCCTTCCAGCACTTGGAGAAGAGCGCGGTTCTGCAAGAGGTAAAGGCTAATAGTGTCGCCTGTTGACCCACTTCATGTGTTGTTTCGTTGTGAAAAGTACCCTGTGTTGGCCGCCAGTATGGTGCTGGTGGGAAATGAAGTCCAGATCTGAAGATATGAGAATGGGCTTTTTAGCCTATTGACACATCTTCAGATCTGGACTACATTTCCTCCCAGCGCTGTACTGGCAGTTAACACATGTCATAACCTTGTATACGCTATTCAGACGCACCACAGATTCACTCATATTCATCTGAATTGAATGGCTCACGCTGTTAATCCAAGATCACTTTATTCAACCTCTGGATCTCACCCTTTATTAAAACCCTATCTGAAAGGTAAATTAGATTTGAAGGCAAATTCCAGGTGAAGAATGATTCTGAGTGACTTTTGATTTTGGTAACCTCCCTTCGTTTGCACAATGATTTGCCCACAAAACTCAGCAGGAGACTGGACATTTCCTCAGAACATGGGCAGTTTAGTCTTTTGCCTTAACTGTCTGCCCACTCTCCTTGCAGGCTCGAATCTTCAACGAGACGCCAATCAATCCACGGAGATGCCTCCACATCCTCACCAAGATCATCTACCTGCTCAATCAGGTGGGAGGGGCTTTTTTTTGCATTAACACATGTAGAATTGTTTCATGATGGAATCATCCATTGGTTGCATTGTACTTTGTTCTTTGAGAAAATTTCTTTGAGCAAGTGAAATATTGTTTTCAATATTTATGCAATGTTTTTAATTTGTTACAGGGACCACTGAATATTCTATGAGTAACAAAATTAAGTAACCTTTATTCTGCCCTGCTATACCAGCACACTGATTTGTCATTGGTTCTTTGGGGAGGTGTTGATTCTGATTGGTTTATGTATTGTTCTCTCCTCACAGGGGGAACACTTTGGGACAACTGAGGCGACCGAGGCCTTCTTTGCCATGACCAGGCTCTTCCAGTCCAATGATGTAAGCATGCTTGTTCAGTTTACCACCAGATTTAACATGCAACACCCCCATGCACCGCTGTTTATTCTGCTCCCTATTGTCATAGTGGCACTTGGATTTAAAATGTGAAACTTTGCACAGAGGCTTTGACTACTCTCAGGTGTAGCATGATTTGAATGGTATCTAGTGGCATCTTGTCATGTTTACATGTTTATATCTGTATTGCACATTTGAGTGTGTACACTCGTGTACTCCACTGTGTTGCAATTTACACTACATTATATTACATGATTGTCATTTAGCAGACGTTCTTATCCAGAATGACTACATAGGTTACAGCTAGATATTTACTGAGGCAGTTGTGGGTTAAGTACTTTGCCCAGTGGGAGAACAACATTTGCTCCTTACCACTGAACCACACTGCTGAATTCTTTGCATTATGTATGTATTAATGGTAATGCCAGTTATCACAGTGCTGTGTGAGGGGCTGACACATGGTCTGATGTGGTCAGATGTGTTGGGTATGTGCCCTTGTTCCTGCCATTTCATTAAATGTGCTTCGTACTCTTTGTCAGTCACTCTTAAGAGGAGCGGTTGAATAGGGACTGGAGATTTGAAACGTAATATTTGTCTCAACAGCAAACACTGCGACGGATGTGCTACCTGACCATTAAAGAGATGGCCAACATCTCTGAGGATGTGATCATCGTGACCAGCAGGTGAGGCCAGTGATGACCACCGGCATATGTGTGTGGTCTAGCTGCTCCTGTGTCTAGATGTCTCTGTCTGTTTACACTAGTCTGCTGGACGTAGCCTAGATTTCCTTCGCTAATTCTTCATTCTTAAATACTCTAAGCTCCACAGCATTTAAAAGACAGCCTATTTTAAAATACATAATTTACTATGATTTTGGCAACATGCTGTTTTTTATTGCACAAAATGAATGAATATATGAAGTTTTGCGTCATCCCTTCCGACCAGTTAACACATAATTGAGAGTAGCTGGGTAGCCATAACAGGGCTGATTTTTTTCTACATTCAGGCCGCTTGTTGAAGGCAGTTGATATAGTTGTTAACAGGCCTTCATTATGTTGACATAAAGAAGATTAAAAGTAAAGTGAAACCCCAATGAGTTTGTTGTTCTCTGTAATCAGGTTGTTTGCTATGATGCTTTTTATAGGCCACTAATTGGCCTTGAATTGTCCTGGTTAATTAGTAAAACAGCTCTGGGTTTGATCTCATACAGATTGGAGAGTTTTAATTGTATGTACAGTAGTATCAACTGCAATTAATACATGGGAAAACTTGAAAAACGCATTTGGGAAAATGATGTGTGCATAAATAATTGAAACAAAACAAAAGAGAAAAGATAATATCATTGATTTGCAGAGGAATTTTATCTATTAGTTATTCCTTATTATCACTGAAAAACTGCTGTCACTAGAAAATCTACCAGCCAGGAAGGTTTGTCTGATCAAATTTGTAAACCCATGCTATCAGGACAATCATGGCTCATTTTCCCGCATTTTATGTTATAGTGAGTGCCCTTAGTTCAGTGTAAACCTGGCTCCTTTTCACATAGTGGCACAGTGAATGTGTTCCAGGCTGTGCTCTACATCCTGCTGTTTTGTGACCCTGCTTTTGTGCTGTCCATTTCAGTCTGACCAAGGACATGACGGGCAAAGAGGACGTGTACAGGGGCCCAGCCATCAGAGCACTGTGCAGGATCACAGACGTGAGCATTTATCCCCTCTGTGTCATCGCTGATGTTCTCATCTCTGTTTCCGTACCGCTCTGATGTTCTCATCTCTGTCTCCGTACCTCTCTGATGTTCTCATCTCTGTCTCCGTACCTCTCTGATGTTCTCATTTCTGTCTCCGTACCTCTCTGATGTGCTCATCTCTGTCTCCGTACCTCTCTGATGTCCTCATCTCTGTCTCTTTACCTCTCTGATGTGCTCATCTCTGTCTCTTTACCTCTCTGATGTGCTCATCTCAGTCTCCGTACCTCTCTGATGTTCTCATCTCTGTCTCCGTACCTCTCTGATGCGCTCATCTCTGTCTCCGTACCTCTCTGATGTTCTCATCTCTGTCTCCGTACCTCTCTAATGTGCGCTAAAGTACTGTCTTATGTGATTGTCTCAGTCTCGGTATTGTCCCCAGTCCCCATTCCTCTCATTCTCAGTACCTCTTCAGTGTGTTCACTTCAGTCTCAATATTGTGCCTTCACCGTGATGTAGGCTGTTACCGCAAATCATGAGGTTGTTAATAAGTGTAACATGTTTATGGTTTTAAAAGCAGTGTCCACATTGAACAGGAGCACCATACCATATGCCCTCTGACATAACAACAGCTAGTTTTCACTTCACTCTCTGCTGCTGTTTCATTCTCTCAAACAGTTCATTCATGCATTCTTGAGTTGGAATTTGTAGTGTGGATTTATCTGAGCCATACAGGGTGAATGTATGCTTATTGGTGGATAAAACAACAAAAAAAAACACAGGCATGATTCATATCTGAAACATTCATATTGATTTCATATTGATTTATGTCTGTATTGCACGTCACATTTGTAGACCACCATGCTCCAGGCCATTGAGCGCTACATGAAGCAGGCCATTGTGGACAAGGTGCCCAGCGTGTCGAGCTCCGCCCTGGTGTCCTCGCTGGTGAGTCCCCTCACCTCCAGCTTCACACCAGTCATAGTAATGTCAGAGTTGGATAACTTTTCTGGTAAAGATCGTTATCTGAGGTAACCTGGGTAAAATGTGTTTTGATCTGTGTTTGAAGCAGAAAGCATGCATTTGTAAAATCTCTCTGAAGTCAGAGTGCTGTATTGGTAAAGACCTCTGTCTGGGTGAACCCATGTCCTGGTTAAAGCATGTGATTGAATCTGTGTTTGAAGCTTGAAGTGTGCAGCTGTTCCTGTGTTGCGTAAAAAAGGCTAACTGTGTGTCTGTGTGTGTCTGTGTGTGTCTGTGTGTGTGTTCTGCTTCGGCAGCACATGGTGAAGATGAGCTACGACGTGGTGAAGCGCTGGGTGAACGAGGCACAGGAGGCCGCCTCCAGCGACAACATAATGGTGCAGGTGGGTGGGTCTGTCTGCTGTCAATCTCAAACAGAAGCACCGCCTTTACGCCGGGTCACCATAAAAGCCACACATTCCCTGGCATTTTCAGAGCGAAAATACATACACTCAGACGCAGCATCTTCTGTGCCATCTCTGTGTGAGATTAGGAATATTTTGTCTGTTGGTTACATTGTGTGAAATTAAGGATATTTTCCCTCTTGGTTGTATTGTGGGATTGGGAATATTTTCTGATTCTGTTGTGTTGGATTAGGAGTAAATTCAGTTTATTGTATTATAACACCTCATCTTCCTTGTAGTACCATGCCCTGGGTCTGCTCTACCACCTGAGGAAGAATGACCGTCTGGCCGTGTCCAAGATGCTGAACAAGTTCACCAAGTCCGGCCTCAAGTCCCCCTTTGCCTACTGTATGCTGATCCGCATTGCCAGCCGGCTGCTGGAGGAGTCCGAGGGCGGGTGGGTGTGTGTGTGTGTGTGTGCGCGTGCATATCTCTGGGTGTATCTGCTTCTGCACTCACGTGTATATATGTGTCTGTCTGTTGGTGTATGTGTTTCACCTGTTGTCAGTGTGTGTCAGAGCTGTTTGAGGTGGAATTAAACAGCCTTTACACAGCTGTTCATCCCAGCTTCCGAGGCTGCAGTGAGTGGGGTGGCGCTTTCAGGTCCTCAAATAGGACATGGCATGGCATTCAGTATCTCCGTCTCTGTGCCTCGCAGACACGACAGCCCCCTCTTCGACTTCATCGAGAGCTGCCTGAGGAACAAGCATGAGATGGTGGTGTACGAAGCGGCCTCTGCCATCGTCCACATGCCCAACTGCACCGCCCGAGAGCTCGCCCCTGCCGTCTCAGGTGAGTCCGCTTTACCTGTCTGGATCACTTCAGAGCCCCACCTGTAGTCTCGGGTACAGTAATCCTGTACCCTCCAGTCCTCTTTGACTGCTTACCCCTGCCATCAGACCATCAGTTTGAACATTTGGGGGTTTATCAGTTTAAATACGTCAGATTTGTGTGTGTGCATGTTTGTACACCCTGTGTTACAGTGCAGTCCTGGCTATGTGTGTGTGTATTGTGAGAAACTCTCACCCACTGTGTGTGTTTCTGTCCTCAGTCCTCCAGCTCTTCTGCAGCTCACCCAAAGCAGCCCTGCGCTACGCTGCTGTCAGGACCCTCAACAAGGTGTGTCACATGACCCAGAGCTGCCACAGAGCAGTGCATTCTGGGAACTGGCTTCATGTGTCGTTTGCCTGAACGTGAAGTCAGAGAGCTAAATTTAAGGGACAACCTAAAAATGCTTTCCATCGAACTGTGGTCTGCTTTTCGTTTAAATGCTTATGTAAGCATCTTTTTTTATGTGGAGCAAGGTTTGTGGTTTTGTGAGTGAAGACAATGTAATTGATTTAAACTTTCACAGGTAACAGATGTTAGTTATTAAGATAGGGGAAAAACCATGCACGGCTTCAAAAAAATTTACTGAAGTAGGATCAAGGATGTTGTCAGGATCTCATATTTGGCAACGTCTAAACATGTGGAACGTGGAAATTTTTAACTTTTCTTTTACAATTTTTTCTATTTGTGTCATACCATATGTCTCCACTAGGTGGCAATGAAGCACCCCTCGGCTGTGACGGCCTGTAACCTGGACCTGGAGAACCTGATCACGGACTCGAACCGCAGCATCGCCACGCTGGCCATCACCACGCTGCTGAAGACGGGCAGCGAGAGCAGCGTGGACCGCCTCATGAAGCAGATCTCCTCCTTCGTGTCCGAGATCTCCGACGAGTTCAAGGTGACGAGGCTTAATTCAATTTTAGCAGAGCCTTATCATCGGAAATGTGTGACTACTGTTGTACCCTTGGGCAAGGTTCTTAACGCACAGTTGCCTCAGTAAATATCCAGCTGTATAAATGGATAACATTGTAAAAAAATGTAACTGATGTAAGTCACTCTGGATAAGAGCATCTGCTAAATGTCAATAATATAATGTAATGTAATGTAGCATCATGCTTGTGTCTGTTATGCCCATGCAGTGGGATAGATTCCCGAGTTTGTCTTGGGGTTTATTTATTCTCTCTGATGTTTAACTTGGGGAAGGGTTGCGTCACATTTGGCCCCGTAGGCTCGTAATGTTGCTCTTAATAGGTTAAAAAACTTGGGTGTACTTGAGCTGATTGGTTTACGATGTGTATGCGAGTTGTGTGATTGGCTGTCTCTCTTGCAGGTGGTAGTGGTGCAGGCCATCAGTGCCCTCTGTCAGAAGTATCCCAGGAAGCACAGTGTGATGATGAACTTCCTGTCAAACATGCTCCGAGATGATGTGAGTGTCTGAAGGGGTGTGCGTAGATTTAGACTCGGGTTTGAGAGCAGGCGGGCTGTTGTGGCCTCTGTCAGTAAAGAGAATAACTGTGTGTGTGTTTGTGTGTTTGTGTGTTTGTGTGTATGTGTGTGCGTGTGTGTGCGCACGTTTGTATTTCTCGGCTTTGACAGGGCGGGTTTGAGTACAAGCGGGCCATCGTGGACTGCATCATCAGCATCATCGAGGAGAACCCGGACAGCAAGGAGACGGGGCTGGCGCACCTGTGCGAGTTCATCGAGGACTGTGAGCACACGGTGCTGGCCACCAAGATCCTGCACCTGCTGGGCAAGGAGGGCCCGCGCACCCCGACGCCCTCCAAGTACATCCGCTTCATCTTCAACCGCGTGGTGCTGGAGAGCGAGGCCGTGCGGGCAGGTGAGCCTGTCAGTCAACGCTAACTTCTCCCCTCCAGGCTGTTACTGTTACTCCACCCCTTTGGTCCTCTCACAGCCACACCCCCTTCCCGTATCACAGCCACACCCCCTGCCTGTATCACAGCCACACCCCTGCCCGTATCACAGCCACACCCCCTGCTCATATGACAGGCCCGCCCCCTGCCTGTAACACAGCCACACCCCCTGCCCGTAACACAGCCACACCCCCTGCCCGTAACACAGCCACACCCCCTGCCCGTAACACAGCCACACCCCCTGCCCGTAACACAGCCACACCCCCTGCTTATATGACAGGCCCGCCCCCTGCCCGTATCACAGCAACACCCCCTGCTCATATGACAGGCCCGCCCTCTCTTTATGTCCTCCCCTGTGCTCCTGTTTCCTGTTTAACCATTGGTACTGGAGAGTGAAGAACCTGATGCCAGCCAGTTTTGTGCATTAGCTTGGCAGCGTGAGCGCTGGTGCATTTTACCACTTCTTCAGTCCTTTCATATGGGTTCATATTCATACACTACCAGCGGTGAAGCAGGACCATCACTCCACAGTAACCGCGTTTGTATTAACTTGCATTGCAAACTGCACCCTCTCGTTTCTCTGTTAACATTATTACATGATGGCATTTTTATGCCAGCTTCTCTTTCCGTACTATGGTCGGATTATTCCACGTGATGTTATTTTAAGCATATCACTCCACACCCCCTGGAAGGGGAAGAATAGGACGGCACGAGCCGTTTTGGGCAGCGCACAGGTGTGGGTGGTACAGCGATCAGCGTGGCATTTTACTGTAGGCCGGGCCCTAAGCGCATTACTCTCATTAACGCGGCCGCTGAGCCCGTAAGCTCCTTGCATAAGCATTTTTGTGGAGTGACGGCAGCCGAGCCAAAGCCCCTTTAAAAAAAAAAAAAAAAAAAAAAAGTCGTCTATTTGTTTTTGGCCCGTCCCGCTCCGGGAATCGGACGGCCGCTCACACGTGCGTTCTGGGACGGGGTGATTTCACCTCCGCGGGGGTTGCGTGATGTGAGACATGTGAGTGGCATTTTTAACACGGTCACCCCCCCCCCCCCCCCCTCCCCGTCCGCAGCTGCAGTCAGCGCCCTGGCCAAATTCGGGGCCCAGAACGACGACCTCCTCCCCAGTGTGCTGGTGCTGATGCAGAGGTACGTTGTCACATGACCATACCGGGGGGGTGTCTTATCGTGCTCATGAACCCTTCAATCACAGATACTCCATACTGACAAGATATGCAGCTCCTCAGGTTTCACATTGGAAAGTTACGTTGCTCCCACTGTTGAAATTCTTAGGGTTGTTACTTGCTGGCCTGTTATGACTACTACTAAAGGGGTGTACTTTAAAACAGAATTTGTGGCTTCCAACACAGACAATGCCAAAACCTCCAGGGACTCACCTGATCCTCTTAGACAGTGAAGATAGGATGATGGAAGTAAAGCAGGAGCTGAATCTGGTGGACAAAAAAAAAACATGGAGAATATCTGTGCTTCAAGTTGTGAAGTCAGGTTTCTTATTGGGAAAAAATCCCTGGCCCTCCCTATCCTGATTTACTCTTAAACTAGTGGCTAATAGTCCTTATAATTCAGTTACTGATGAAGGTGTGTCTAATGCCTCGTTATGGGTTTTGCAGGTGCATGATGGACAGTGATGATGAGGTTCGGGACAGAGCCACATTCTACATGAATGTCCTGCAGCAGAAGCAGAAAGCCCTGAACGCCGCCTACATCTTCAACGGTAAAACCATTCAGTCTATGTGAATATATGACTGTGAGGCAGCTGTGTGGTTTGTCAAGTTCTTGGCGGGTTGCAGTTGCAGTCATGGTACCGAAGAGGATTGGCTGTTGCGGTCCTCACAGGATGATGTTTGCAGACCTTGGTGGATTTTCATTCGTGTTTCTTTACGTGAATTGACGGTTGCGGTCATGTTCCCGCAGGTCTGACCGTGTCCATTCCCGGTCTGGAGAAATCTCTCCACCAGTACACCCTGGAACCCTCAGAGAAGCCCTTCGACATGAAGACCGTTCCCCTGGCAACCACGCCCATCACAGAGCAGAAGACAGGTGACGTTTCTTTCTTACACAGTTCATTTTGGATGGAGGTGAAGGGCAGCCCGTTGGAAGACCACTGCTGATGGGTCCCAGAGGAATTTCCCTTTAGACCTTTAGGATATGAAATGGCTATAACTCATTACAGATTGTCTGTCTTTGTCTTTGTGTCTCTGTCTGCATCTGTCTCTGTCTGTGTCTGCATCTGTCTCTGTCAGTCTGCGTCTGTCTCTGTCTCTGTCTGCATCTGTCTCTGTGTCTGCATCTGTCTCTGTCTGTGTCTGCATCTGTCTCTGTGTCTGCATCTGTCTCTGTGTCTGCGTCTGTCTCTGTCTGTGTCTGTCTCTGTCTCTGTCTGCATCTGTCTCTGCGTCTGCATCTGTCTCTGTCTGCGTCTGCGTCTGTCTGTGTCTGTCTCTGTCTCTGTCTCTGTCTGCATCTGTCTCTGTGTCTGCATCTGCATCTGTCTCTGTCAGTCTGCGTCTGTCTCTGTCTGCATCTGTCTCTGTCTGTGTCTGTCTGTCAGTCTGCGTCTGTCTCTGTCTGCATCTGTCTCTGTCTGTGTCTGTCTCTGTCTGTGTCTGCATCTGTCTCTGTCTGCGTCTGTCTCTGTCTGCATCTGTCTCTGTCAGTCTGCGTCTGTCTCTGTCTCTGTCTGCATCTGTCTCTGTGTCTGCATCTGTCTCTGTCTGTGTCTGCATCTGTCTCTGTGTCTGCATCTGTCTCTGTGTCTGCGTCTGTCTCTGTCTGTGTCTGTCTCTGTCTCTGTCTGCATCTGTCTCTGCGTCTGCATCTGTCTCTGTCTGCGTCTGTCTCTGTCTGTGTCTGTCTCTGTCTCTGTCTCTGTCTGCATCTGTCTCTGTGTCTGCATCTGCATCTGTCTCTGTCAGTCTGCGTCTGTCTCTGTCTGCATCTGTCTCTGTCTGTGTCTGTCTGTCAGTCTGCGTCTGTCTCTGTCTGCGTCTGTCTCTGTCTGCGTCTGTCTCTGTCTGTGTCTGTCTCTGTCTGTGTCTGCATCTGTCTCTGTCTGCGTCTGTCTCTGTCTGTGTCTGCATCTGTCTCTGTCTGCATCTGTCTCTGTCTGCATCTGTCTCTGTCTGTGTCTGCATCTGTCTCTCTCTCTGTCTGCATCTGTCTCTGTCTGTGTCTGTCTCTGTCTGTGTCTGTGTCTGTCTCTGTCTGTGTCTGTGTCTGCATCTGTCTCTGTCTGTGTCTGTCTCTGTCTGTGTCTGCATCTGTCTCTCTCTGTCTGCATCTGTCTCTGTCTGTGTCTGTCTCTGTCTGTGTCTGTCTCTCTCTCTGTCTGCATCTGTCTCTGTCTGCGTCTGTCTGTGTCTGTGTCTGTCTCTGTCTGTGTCTGTCTCTGTCTGTGTCTGCATCTGTCTCTGTCTGTGTCTGTCTCTGTCTCTGTCTGTGTCTGCATCTGTCTCTCTCTCTGTCTGCATCTGTCTCTGTCTGTGTCTGTCTCTGTCTGTGTCTGTCTCTCTCTCTGTCTGCATCTGTCTCTGTCAGTGTGCGTCTGTCTCTGTCTGTGTCTACGTGTGTGAGATGTCAGCAGCACGCCGTCTCCGAGCACCTCTCCTCAGCCACTGGAGCGTAATATCCACCCAGCGTGTGGTTGTCCCCCCCTCCTTTATCTCGGAGCCTCCTGACCGAACCGAAGTTGGCTGCCGTGTTTTTTGTCTGCGCTCCCGTTAATCGGGCTTGAGCCGTCAGCGAAGCCTCTTCATAGCGCAACTTAAGTCCGGCCTTGTTGCCACACACGCACGGATAAGCCTCTTAGCTCGTGTTGTTGTTGCTTTTTCCGCGTTTTCCTCTCCTCAAAGAGCCTGCGGGAGAATACAGTCATTGAAAATGTCACTGTGCGTCACGCCTGAACACTTCATGTTACCCTCCCGGTTGGATCAGGGGCAATTTTTCCCGCCTGTGCTACAGAGATATTTAGTTTAATGTTCCCCCGTGTCCCGGGTCCCCAGATAGCGGTCCATTGTGCCTTTAATTGCTTTTTCTAACAAAATGCAAAATTGCGAGCATGTTGACATCTTGAAACGGGAAAAAGACAGGCACTCTGTGCACAAAGGATGCTGGGAAAGATGAAAGGGCAAGTTCACAAGGTAGCAGGCTACATTATGCTGTGGATATCTTGCTAGCCAGCTCTTTGCGTAGGAAATGGAGACTTTCTAAGGAGAGGTTAGGCTTAAAGTTAATGTGCATGTTTTGGTTGCATTTATCTCCAAACAATGCTCCTGAGTGCATACTTTTAACGAGCTGATTTTCTCAGACGAGGCAAGGTTTAGCTTGTCTCTTTCTTGCCTGATTGGCATGATGGAGAGGTAAATTAACGTGCTTTCCCAAAATAGAAGTTTTGCTAGAAAACTTAGACGGGGCTTTACTTCTGAATCTGCTTACTGGGCTGTATCAAATGAGGTGCAGCAATCGGGTGTGATGGAAATTAAGCCTGCAGTGTTGCTTTTAATTCGCTGAAATACTGGAAAGGGGTTCAAACCTCCATGATGCAGCTGCTGTGTGGCGCCTGCCTCGCTAGGTGAAACTCAAGGTCTGCTTGATAAAGGGAAAAAGTGATAAAAACAGTATTTTGCACTTTAGCATGTTTTTAACTTCAAAAATGTATCCCAACTATACTTCTCCATAAGGGTAAGCAGGTTTTTGAGAATTAAACCCAGGTAAAGAGTTTGATTGGGTTAGCCACGTGGGTGGGCTGACTGGCTAACGCTTCTCCAAATGGTATGATCCGCCAAATGGTACAATCCACCAAATAGTATGATCCACCAAATGCTTTTTGGTTTATTTTTTGCACAATGCGACCTGAGGTACCGCTTTTACTCGGTTGAGAATGCCCCGCACGATGAAAGGCGTTAAAAATAATGGGATTGTTAATATCCTTGGACCTGCTCCAGGCTTCCTGCTTTGGTCTCCGCCCGTGCTGCTTGCGGTTGCATATTGCCCACAGGGACGGGGGTCTTACAAAGAGTGCATTCGAGGACAAAAGCATGTGACTACCAGAAACGGCCAAATGTGTCCGATTACTGCAGATCACCCCCCCCCACCCAACCCCAGAGAATCACACAAGGTGTCAGTTTTTAGGATTTCGAGGAAACTGTAGGAAAGCTGTCAGTATGACTCATGAATTCTGTACTGCATTATTCAGAATTAGACACATTGTGGGCTAACAATTTCTAAATGGATTCTGTCATTTTCTAATACTTTTTTGTACAGAATTTGCTTTAGGCAACCTCTGTGGTTTATATTTGTGTATGATGGCATATGTCCCTTTGACAAAAATCACATTGTTTAGGTCATTCTTAGGCTGAAGTCTTGTGTCTTCACTGAAAAGAAGTGGATTATGGATAGCAGAGGTACACTGAGTTAATTGAGAAATATTCTTTTGCTTGCACAAAACATATCTGATATTTTCATATTAAATATAAGCTTACATCTCAACACTATTGTACAACGTGATTTGTAGCATGATTCCCTGTGATCACCCACAGTTCTGAAATTGGCAGTGGCCTCTTAAAAAATATTCATTGAAAACATCCACACGAATATTCATAACATCCTCATTGGACATAAAGAATGTAAAAGAAACAAATCTGAAGCCTTTGGAAAACAGCTGTGTGGAGGACTACCCACAGGGGGAAAGAGTAGAGAAATGGACTGCTCTGTACTGCAGTTGATTACAGCCTGTAGCACTAACAGTGAAGAATCAAGGTCCAGGTGTCAGCTACATGTCAGTAACCTGATCTAAAAGACATTATTGGGGAGCATGGCATGGCCAACCAAGGGAGATAGGGGCAACTGTGTAGGTGAGGCCAATCAAAATGCTCTCTTGGTAATGAATATTCATGTGTGAAACATCACCTTGATGGACGTGCCACTGAATATTCATGAGTACTGGACCGCACTGGGTGTTTGAGCGCCCAGAACCCGAAATCTGAACCTTCCCCTCTTAGTCAGTCCTCACTTCTCCCGGTCGCTGTCCGACCCATTGACCTGAAGGCGGTGAGCGCTGGCAGGTTGCGGGTCCAAAGCCAGGGTTTTCTCTAATCTGCCTTCGCTTGTTCACCCTCACCCCGCTAAAGTGCTTTACCAGGAAATATTTACTGTGGCTCAAGATTCAAGGCTGCCATAACGCTGGTCTTTCTGCTTCCTTTCAGAAATCGCCCCGGCCGCCACCAGCAAACTCCCAGAGAAGCTGGCACCGTCGCGGCAGGACATTTACCAGGGTATGCTCTATGACGCTGCTTTTTTGCACGTTTCAGTTCCTGCCCAATTTCCTTTTACGTCACTGCATTTGCTTAGTCTCATCAGTCTTATCAAGTACTTAAGTCTTATCGAGTGCTTACATAGCTTACGTAGCGAATTAGATGGCTGTCAGGTTTTAGGTTTTCCATGTATACAGCTGTAATTGATATAATGCAGTTTAAGCACCTTGCCCTAACGGTATCGCTAACAATGTTCACTTATACGACTGAGCACTCATTGAGGCAGTTCAGGTTAAGCAGCTTGCTAAAGGATGCGACAGCAATGCCGAAATGCAGAGCTGAAGCAGAACACTTTGGGTTACAAGCCCTGCTCCTTACTACTATGTTCCACCGTCAAAAAGTCATACTGAACTGGTTCTGGCATTGCGTGTTTCCAAAAGAGATGGTAGCCACTTTGAATTTAATGAATGTGAAACCCTCAGACGTGGTCACCTCGCCGTTCTCTCTCCTCGCCCGGCTCCTCAGAGCAACTGGCCGCTATCCCAGAGTTCCAGGGCCTGGGGCCGCTCTTCAAGTCGTCGGAGCCGGTGCAGCTGACGGAGGCGGAGACGGAGTACGTGGTGCGCTGCGTCAAGCACACCTTCGCCGGCCACATGGTGTTCCAGTTCGACTGCACCAACACGCTCAACGACCAGCTGCTGCAGAAGGTGGTGGTGCAGATGGAGCCGTCCGAGGCCTACGAGGTGGTGCACTGCGTGCCCGCCGCCAGCCTGCCCTACAGCCAGCCCGGGTCCTGCTACACCCTCGTCCGCCTGCCCGAGGACGACCCCACCGCTGGTACGCCCCGGTCCTCAGCATCTGTACACACGTCTGCGTGTCTGTGTGTCTGCGTGTCCCATTTACACTTGTTATAAAATCCACTGCTCTGGTTGCACTCCATGTGGATGGATGTGTCTTGGGGTTTGGTTTATATTAAGAAACCACCCAACACTAAAATCGACTATTCCAGTTGCACTACATGTGTGGGGTATGTATTTGTTTGGTTTATTTAAACTGCCCAACACTAAAGTCCACTGTTCCAGTAGCACTTGTATGTGTGGCAGTATAAATTGTTTGGTTTGTATTAGAAAACCTCCCAACACTGTAAAATCCACTGTTTGGGTAGGTCTTGTATGTGTAGCAGCATGAATTTAGTTTATAATAAGAAATCACCAAACACTAAAATCCTCTGTTCCAGTAGCACTTGCATACAGGCCTTCATTACTGCTATCTGTATGAATTATAGCTGGGCTTGGTGGCCAGTCTTTGTCTTCCTTGTCAATGAGGGAGGAAAGTATTGCCTATATTTCTGTGGCTTCCTGTGAAAATGACACCGCCTTTGTGTTGTTTAGTCTCCTGCACATTCAGCTGTACGATGAAGTACCTGGTCCGGGACTGCGACCCCAACACAGGAGAGCCGGACGATGATGGTTACGATGACGAATATGTGGTACGTGATTGCCGGGTCCTTTTCTCGCGCTCATTCACTGCGACCAGGTCAATGTGACTGACTGATGTGGGCAGAAATTTACAGTCATGTGTCGTTGTTCTACATTGTATTTGAAATCACTTGCATCTGGTCATATTTGCTTTCATTTCATGTGTTGCTCACGTGTCAGTGCTGTGTGTCCTATAAGTAAGGTCTTATTGCACAGGTCTTTGATTACCTGTGCTCATAGTCTGTGAACTGGTGAGAGTGCTGGATTTTAGTCCGGAGGCTTGTGGGTTGGTTCCCTGTATTGTGTGTAGCTGTGAAGTTCTTTACCAGAGTCTGTCCTGTTGAAATGCAGCAACGGTGCTTAAAACATGTAGGCTGCAATGTAAAACTGCAGCCAAGGCAAGTCATCCAATGTCAGGATGTCTGCTAAGCCAGTAAACCGTATGGCAATATGTTGTAATGCCTCATGTGTTGACATCATATATTGTCCTACAATAAATGACCACATTCTCTTTTACTCTCTGTCCCTGCACTCTGTACGTCTGTGCTCTCTGGCGCCCCCTGGCAGCTGGAGGACTTGGAGGTGACAGTCGCAGACCACATCCAGAAGGTCCTCAAACCCAACTTCAGCGCCGCCTGGGAGGAAGTGGGTGACGACTTTGAGAAAGAGGAGACCTTCGCCCTGGCTTCAGTCCGAACTCTAGACGGTAACCTCTCCTACTGACTTCCTCATTGATTGAAGAAGGTATAATTTATAGAAAACATGGGTTATCTAGGTTATAGTCCCTTGTGAGATGTATTCATCAAATTATTCAGTCAGTACAACTGTGCTTTTAATGAGGACGTGCATCGCTCCTCATTGGAGCAAAGGGACAAAGAAGCTTTCAGGCCCATTCACAAGATGGCGCTGTTGCTATCTTGGCACAACATTCCGCTTGGTTCCTTTCCAGTTAAAGCAGCCAGAGACCACAGACACATCCTCTGCTCAAATCTTGGACGGGCAGGTTTAAAATAAGCTGGGGCCTGGAGGCAGAAGCCTCTTCAAACAGTAACAACGAGCATTTCCCAGACCTCTCTCTGAGGGCCAGCGGAAAGTTTTTTTGCTGTGCCTGCAGTGTTATTTGGGCAAGATGGGAGATCAGCGCGAGATCATCATTTCTAATGTGCTGGCCACCTTCACAGTGCCACTGGGGAAACACTCAAACAGGAAAAAGATGAATGTGTCACTGTGAGGGGTAAAGCACGCACACAATGTCATAGCAGCAGAAGCTCTGTGGCAGACTCCTACTCTAATGCAGGATACAGTAAAAAACTGACTGCAGGAAAGCTGACGTGGGCATCTCAGCAACAATGACGGCAGTTGTTTCACCATTTAGCCCTCCATGTTCCATTGCTCCACTCCTACTGAACGACAGAGGAAACGTCAGCTTATTTATACGGCACAAAAATACATCAGTGTCACCGGTCCTGACACATGTGTGTAGTCAGCTGTTGAGATCGCCACAGACTTGATCTGTTTCAGTGAGAACCTTATTATATCAACGGAGATGTGGGTGGGTGTATCGCAATTAAATTGAGTAAGTTGTGTGTCTGCCTCTTGTCATGAATGTTTAGGATGACACATTTTGCAGATTCTCCAGGACTGAAACTAAAATTTGTGCAGGCTATTTTACTATTTTACCATTTTGAGCAATAAATTTTAAAAAAAAAAAAAAAAAAAAAAAAAAAAAGATCATGTATTTTCTGATTTCCAGTTCTGCCATTTGCAGATTTCCTAATGAGGGGGCATGTTTCTTTTTAAATGTGGCATATATTTCATGTCAGTCTTCAGGCAATATCGGGAATGTGAAGAGAGCTTTCCCCTAATATCCTGTAGCTTCTAACTGCATTACGATTGTGAAATGGGCTGTTTGGTTAAATGGACCATGGCTTCTATTTGGCAGGACTCGGAGATGGCAATTATTCTACTCTGTGGCATTGGAAAACAAAGTTCCTTCCTGCCCATTACCCATCTTGTGGTTCTTAACATTCATTTTCATTCTGAGCTGGTGTATATTTTTACATCTGGGTGTAGGAGTGCGAAGTATATGTGGTAGTTTTGCTTGTTTTGGTCTGGCTCTGACTCTGGGCTGAGTGTCCAGGCTCTGACTCTGGGCTGAGTGTCCAGGCTCTGACTCTGGGCTGAGTGTCCAGGCTCTGACTCTGGGCTGAGTGTCCAGGCTCTGACTCTGGGCTGAGTGTCCTGGCTCTGACTCTGGGCTGAGTGTCCAGGCTCTGACTCTGAGCTGTGTCTCCCGACCCCCACAGAGGCCGTTAACAACATCATCAGCTTCCTGGGCATGCAGCCGTGTGAGCGCTCGGACAAGGTCCCCGAAAACAAGAACTCCCACGTCCTGTTCCTCGCAGGTGAGTCCCGCCCGAAGTTCACCCCATCACTGTCCCATGTACCGCCCCTCTGTCAGTTTAAAAGGGTCCAGATCTGGATTAAAAGATTCTGAAATCTGACATTGTGATTTACCTCAATGAATCCGACTTACTTAGCAGTGAAGTACAGAGTGATCAGTGATGATCATGATGACATTTCACTAAACTACATTGTCATCCAGCTCTTGCTTGGAATTGATCACTATACTTTGGTTCATTAAATCCCTCTTTACTCATCTCTGCCGCCATACTGAAAAATGTAATCGAGCTGGTGGCTGTATCACTAGTATTCCTGTGTAGTTTGACAGTATGAAGCTTGTCTGAAATAGGTTTAAACGTGCTTGCTGGACTGAATCAAAGTTTCATTACGAGGTCATGTGTTAGCTGTGTGAATGCATGTATGGTTATTCCACGTCCACGTGAGGAAAAGCTATTGTCGCTGCACAGAACTGAACACTGTCTGTCTGCAGCTATGATCTCCCCTTGCAAAGCAAGCAGCACACCCAAAGGAAAGATTACTCCGCTGGCACATACACTAAGTGCAGCTTATTGAGCTATTAACATTCTTGGGTGGTGAGCAAACCTTCATTCTTTACAATGCAGCTCAACGAAAATGGGAATTATCCAAAATATTTCCTTCTGTTTTTAGCTAGTATTTTTCCACAGAAGCACAAATGCGAAATCCTCTTCTTCTGTGTCATTTACTCCTTAAAAGGTGACATTGTGTACACTGAAACCACTGTTGCTTTGCGTGTGGAAGTACGATGCCCGGTGTCCGCATACGTGCAGCAGTAGTCAGTGTTAGACTATTTCTTAGCAGAAGCAGATGGATTTATGATTTTACATGCAAACTGTTGGACAGACAGATGTATAGAACAATGCATGCCAATTTGGCGGGAACAGTGAACATCTACTGAAAGACTGGCTCACATTATGTGCACTGAAGGGTGAGGATGGTCTTTCCAACTTTGTATTTATACCTTTAAAGTAATGTAAACTCTGCAAAAATCACAGCCACGCTGAGTCGTATCTGAAGCCAGGCTAGTGCTAACTTGGCATAGTACAGTCTAACTGATTACAGTAGTGTCATTCCTGTGTAACTGATGACCAAATCAGTGACCTTCACTGCACTTTGGTTGAGAATCTAAAGTTGCTAATGCAGTAGATTCCAAGGGACACAGCTGGACTTGGTGCTTTGCAAAGGTCTGATTGGACTGACGCGTCTTTCTCTCTCTCTCTCTCTCCCTCCCCCCATGCAGGTGTGTTCCGGGGGGGTCACGACCTGCTGGTGCGCTCTCGCCTCGCGCTGGCCGACGGCGTCACCATGCAGGTGACGGTGCGCAGCAAAGAGGAGACGGCCGTGGACGTGATCCTCGCCTCCGTGGGCTAAAACCGCCACGTTCCCGCTAAAAAGGGGGCCAAGCGCCAACCGACCCTTTACCCGTCAGGCGAAAAACATCTTCAGTGGACATTTGAATCATTTATGCTTATTCAAAATTAAGTATCTTAATTTCATCCCTGCCCCCTCCCCTCACTTTTGTAATATCACGGAGATGTATGCGTGCCTTCAGTCTGGTGAACTGTGTCAGCTAAAATGGGCAGCAGTGTTACTGCTAAAGTCAGCATCTTTACTGAAAATGGGTCCAGCGCAGTGATCGATGTATGCCCTCATCTCTGTGGGAAGGGACCGCTTCAGCGAGGACAGCTGTCACTACAGTGTCTCTCAGACATGAGCTGCCTGCCGTTTTTTTGGGGATGCGACACGCACAATTATCCTGCTTCAGTTAAGCTTAATGGTTGTCGCTTTTCCTGACCTTTTTACACCAGTTTCCACTTCTTAAATGTCTCTCCATTTGTATTCTCTCAATAAAAAGCCAAAGGCTCAGATCAAGGTGTTTATTTTTTTTTTGTCAAGACCAAAATGTGAATTATGGCCATTGATGTTTAATAGTGTTTGCGTGTTTGTATCTCCAGCAGAGATGTGTACAGTACAGTAATGTGGTTACTACAGTAATGTGGTCTCAGTGAAGACTACATACTTGTGCAGTATGTTTGTTGGTGCAATGCTTTTATATCAAATTATTTCAACTAACCAAACATTTATGAAAAACTAGTTTTATTTCCATAAAATACTTATTTTTTGCTTGTATTTCAGTGCATTATTCATTCATCAGTTGCACAAAGCCCCACAGCAAGAATAATGGATTTGTTCTCAATTACCTAAACTGAAAGACCCACCCCAAGTCGATTTTTGGACAGTTTTCTTTGTGGAAGACGAGGCTGATCCTGTGAAATGTGGGCTATTGCAGCCACAGATGATACAGGTCAGTAATGCAACATGAAGGGTCTCAATATTGATGTTTCAGTGAAAATGTCAGAATGGACATATCGCTTTTCCCATGGGTCACCCCTCAGATGGTAGTATTGTTTGGCTTCATATTTCATACCTGAAACATCTTTACAAAACTGCAAAACTAGACAATTTATCTTGGACCATTTATCTTATCTATTATTAACATGAAATTGCTTGTAGCCCTTGCAGAGTCCTTTATGAAAAACCTATGGAGAAATGACTAAGTGAAAACAAGCCATCAAACTAAAGTTGAGCTGGATTTTTCCCACCTCAAACCTCCATTTGCAGTTCACTGGAGAATTTTTTTTTTCAACATCACCAGTGGCCCTTGCATCAGATTTGAAAGTCATTCAATACTGCATCTCAACCAGTCAAAAAATTACAGCCTATATTAAGTTGCTGTAGTGCGTATTATTCGTGTTGAGGCAGAGGGCTTTGTTCCGAGGCTGAAAAGCATTGTTTCTGCACTTAAAAGCGCAGGTAGATGTAAAGAAGCCGATCTGATTGGCTGACTGAAGCGCCGCCATTGGTCAGGCGAGAGGTGTTCAGGGGTTGATGGCGAAGTGGGTTGGTCAGCCGCCAAACAGGAAGCGATGGGAATGAGTGTGGAATACAGAGGGCCAGCAGGATGATGGCAGGTTGGATCTGACCGACGTCCTGACCAGGCAACTTGACCAGATGGAGCTGAGGAATTTGAGATTGTGGATGTTGCGCTGATGGAGTCGAAGAAGTTGAGATGGCAGAAGGTGCTCAGGAGTTCAAGCTGAGATGGGTGAAGTTGCTCAGAAGGAGTTGATGAAGTTGAGATAGGCATTGAGGAACCCAGTGGGGTCTTCCAGCTGGGGATAGTGGCTAATGTGTTCATCCAGGACAGACACAGTGGACCTCCGCACCAGGCTCCTGGGAGTAGGGAAGATGGGAGGTAAATGAGCCATTAATTCAGATACCATTAGGCAAGAATAAATGTGAGTACTCTGATGGGTTGGTATGGTTCTAAGATGTCACACTTTGTTGTGTCCGTTCAGTTTCAGCGCCAACATAACTGATTTCTTATGTAAGGACTATGCAGAGTACAAAGTGTTAGTCTAAGTACACCTTGTTATGTAGTACTATGTATATGACAAACAACACAGTGTAATCACATACGGCATGCCACTCCACAGGTAAATGGCAACTAATGTAAAGTGTGACCAGGGCTGTTACAGTAAGATCACCAGCCTTGCCACACAGACATTAGCACAGTAGGGTCCATTTCAGCAAATTCCTCAGAAGCCTGATCAGTTAGCATACACCATCATATTGCCATTTTTGAGGTGAACTAAACATTTGACCCTGATGAATATGTTAGCTAAAATGCCTTAAATGAGCAAGGGTGGGGGAGGGGGTGGAGAAATAACCAGCATGCCGGTTACTGCGGTGGGGATTAGGATGGGGGGAGGAAAACTCACTGGTAGCGGCTGATGAACTGGGGGTGAGGGTTCACCGGATCCAGCGGCCCATAGATCATATGCACTGAAAAGACAGGGAAGAGGGTCATGTGCACGGAAAAGGCATGGGGTAGGTAGGCAGCCCATATGCGCTGAATGATATGGTACATACACACAGGGAGGGTGGGTCATACACACGGAAACCTGCCTGTCACGCAAGGCTGTAAGAGGCTTATTAGTTGAGATCAACTTCAAATAGTATTGTAGTTCGGATTAGTACTGTAATTTTTATCACCCCATTTGTTGCATATGAAATGAGTTATACTAAGTGTTGTTAAATGTTTTAAAGTGCAATTAAATGAATGTTGTGGTGGTGAGTATATTGAGAGGTAACTGACATTTGCTTATCAGATGCCCTCATCCAGAACAACCTGCATAGCTAGTAATTTTTACATGGTTATTAATACACTTTACAGAGGCAATTTTGGTTCACCCAAGGGCACCACAGCAGTGCTCCTCCAAGGAATCGCACTAGGAGTCCTACACCTTACCATTATACCAAACTAAGAATTCTCATGTACATGTTTGGCAGACGCTTTGTCAAGGGTGAGAAATACGGTAGTTGTTTTTTAAATGTCAATTTATACAGCTGACTGTTGGCTGAAGAAATATGGGTTAAATATCTTAAGAGACAAGTCTCTTACTGGTGATTCAAACCTTCAACCTTGCACTAACAAGCTCCTTCAGTCCAAAATTGCCACCACACCTTACTACCTATTGTCTCCTCCCTGCCCTGGTGCATTTTTGGTGCGGATGTGAAGAATAAGCTCCTTTGAGCATTAAACGGGATTGAAGCAGCTCAGCCCCTGTGAATCGGACCCATTTTGTCTCTGTTCAAGCCTTCGAAGAAACCGTTCGCCTTTTTCATTCGAACGCCAGATTAACTCCTGCCCGCTGGACACGCTTCAGAATCGTGACCGGTGCAGCGGGCTGAGGGGAGAGCCCGGCCAGTGGGGAGCACCGCAAGGAGCTGGTCCGCTTAGAGACCAGAGCGGCGCTGGAGCTGCCGGGCCTCCAGGGACAAAGCCAGCCTGTTCCTGAATCCATTTACAAAATGGCATAATGCTATGCACTCATTCATAACATAGCATAACGCTATTCATCCATTCATAACATAGCATAACGCCCCTGCTTCACCCCTTTTCATGACAAGTTTGTATTTTAACATACCAACAAGCTAATATTAAAGTACAAATGTAAAACAAGCACCATGTCAGCTTTTAAGCATTTTCTGACCCCCACTGTAACTGAAACTAACGTACTGAGTTTGCTATCCCAATACAATGAGGTGTATTAACTTTTCTACCAATGACCACCCACTTCTCTTTTAAACAGCAAAAAATTACTGAATACTTCACAAACACAATCGTCCATTTAGTTCTTCCCCTAACGTTTTTTGAATAACATAGCAAAACGCTATTCATCCATTCATAACACAGCATAACGACCCTGCTTCACCCCTTTACATGACAAGTTTGTGTTTTAACATCCCAACAACCTAATCTTAAAGTACAAATGCAAAGCAAGCCACAGATCAGCTTTTAAGCATTTTCTGACCCCCACTCTAACTGAAAATGATGTACTGAGTTTGCTGACCCAATACAATGAGGTGTATTAACTTTTCCACCAATGACGACACGCTTCTTTTTCAAACAAGCAGCAAAAAAGTACTGATTATTTCACAAACACGGTTGACCATTTATTTCTCCCCGTAACGTTTTTTGGCCTGGAGGACAGACCTACAGGGCGGGATCGCGGAGGAAGTGATGGACCAGCGTGGAACTCCATCCTCACAACGTCGCCGGCACTGCGATCGTCTCTCAATCATAACACCCCCACCCCTCCTCCGCATTACATCATCGGTCAGCACCGCTAATCCCGGACGGAATGCGCAACGCCGAGGGTGGAGACGGCCTTGCCGCGGTACTCACGTGGGACGGAGGTGGAGGTGAGTGCACCCACCCACCGCTCCCTGTGCTTCTGCCTCTGATTTATGTACTGCAAGATGCTGCAAAAGAGAGAAGGAGCACCATCCATCAGCTTCATCAAAGCTTCAGATATATTAACCACCTCTACCAAAAAGTTTGCGCAAAAGGAGAGCGGGGTCTACCTGTTGACCGAAGAAAATTAAAAGTCGACATCAAACCAATAAAACTGTGCAGATATGCTTTGGGCTTCATTAGTCAGTACCCAAGTCTCAATCACACTATAAATGATTAATGCTTCTCATATCAATACCAAGGCTTCATTAACCAGTATTGTGTGAGCCATCCTTCAGTAATGTACAACAGGGATGTGTTTTTTCCATATAATTTTGATAATCTAACATTTTATGACAGCAAAGATTGACTGTTCAAATAATGAGGGTGATTTTCCCGCCTATGCACTGCTCATATGAGAGCTGTGTTCACTCTCAATAATCACTCGTGGTTCTTCATCTCCTTCATGAATACAGATCAGAGAGAATAAAACATTTTATCCAGCTGCTGTTAATTAACGAGCATTTGAACACTGAATCGAGTAATTGATCTGTAGCCTCATGGTTAGATATTTGAAGAGCTGAATGTTCAAGCCAAAATCTATTGGACTGCGTGTACAGTGTCCAAAGTTAAGAGTTACTTTCTGCTCAGTCACTCTGTCATAGGTGAGTGTAGGTCCTCTGTGACTCTTCAGCACATTTCCATTTTGGGGTTCATGAAGCCTCGCTCTCATTAGTGGACCCCTATTGGCCCTGTTATGGGGACAGGGACACCACTGCCATACCTGTCCATGACCAGGTTTCCGTCGTTGAAGCGGATTCCCGTCCACATGTCCCAGTACTCTGCTTCAGTGGGCTGAGTGTAGGGGCCGAACACGTCCCCGATCCTGCGCACACACACACACACACGCACACGCACACAGTACAAACACCAGTGCACATACACCCACGCCACACAGGGACACACACGTACTTCAATTATGTACAGTTTTCAATCTACAGTTGCACTCCTGCCAAAGGATCAAAGGATCCTATTCACTTGTTTACAGAGGAACACCTCAGCATACCGCAGCTAAAGACCTGCCAATCCTGGCTGAAAAGCAGCCCCAGGCAGCCGCCTGTTTAAATAAAATAAACACAGTGCATACGTATTCATGTACTGACTATCCCTGGTGTTTAAAGACAGGAATTTTCCTCCCTGACAGGCATGTGTGCTTATGGCTTTAAAGACCTCAGCAGGTTAATGGTAGGTATAATACCTTACCCCTGAACAACTAAACCCGTGCTGCACCTGGGACTGAACACTCATTTCTCAGCCGCATCTCTGTCAGATGATAACGCTTCGGCCTTTGGCTTGTTAATGAGACAGGGCCATTGAGGGCCCCCTTCCCACCAAAGCACTGTCGGCTTGAACTCGTTCCTGTCCGTCAGACACACTTGTGGTTTCACCTGGAAGTAGCCATATCAATACTATTTTCGCAGTGATGTGGAGGGGCTGAAATTGTTTTGACTGTGATGTGGTGGCACTGAGACTATTTTCACTGCGATGTGGATGTGTTGGAGGTGCGTGAGCTGACCCTTTGGAGAAGAGCAGGTAGTTGATGAGTCTGGTGAGCACGGGGGACAGGAACCCAGAGTCTTTCAGCAACTGTGGGAGAGACCGCATAGCAATACTGTTCTGTCCTGTATCCATCAAAGAGTTTGAAATGGTCATAATGGTCTAACCTACTCCCTTTTGGATGAGGAAGAATGGTGCATACTGTAATCTGAATGAGAACTAATGGGCATTTTACCAACCTTTTGCAGAAGTCTTGGATGGTGTGTTTCTGGGAATATCCCTGTTTACAGAGCACAGACATATATGAAATATCATCACGTTACTGAGGTGGCAAACAGACAAAAAGCATGAATGGTCCTCAAGGTCTGTGAAGGTCCTGAGGTCTTCACAATTAGAACTATGCATATGGCAAAGTAACTTAAAACTGGATAATGCAGCGGGTGGTATGACCACATCTTTGTACTGATGTTGTTGACCTTTTCCATGTCAAACTTCAACAACCACCTGTAGTACCCCGCAGGGTAAACCCTGGACTACATTTACTGATAGGTAAAACAGGATGGCAATGCTGCCTTTTTGTACCTCCATTGGACAAGCAGAGACTGTTGATGGTCAGATGTCCGGGTTTGTTGTGGTCACGCCTGATCATTGAAAACACAGAAGAAAGGAGTGAACACAGTAAGACCGCCCAGACCACAGAAGCAGGATTACTAGAATGGTGTTGCAGTGTAAGACCAAAGGCTTGAACGTTGACAAAAAACACTGGAAACTGTATTGGATTGGATGCACTTTTTGTTGAAACTTTGCTGCAACTCTTCATCTGACATTGTTGTAATACGAGAACAGAAGATTGCTAAAGAAGATTAATTCTTGATTGCTGTGTGTGCACTGTTACTGGATTGAGTAGTATTTATGCAAATTAAGTAGAAGTATTGACCAATGGGGTGATTTTATCCATGGTCTAGATCTGTGTCACATTACACTGCCCTCACTGGATACCTAAAGGAAAAGAGGTGACCCTGAAAGCAGCCATAATGGTGCTGCCCAGCTGAAGACTCTGCACCTATCCATAGAGACTCCCTAATGAGGCCAAATGAGGAACATGCACAGACTTAATGGGCAAGTGCAGCACAAATATAGTGTCCTGCCCCTTTGTGTTGAGGCAAAGAGTTTTACTAATCACCGCCTCCCTGAGCTGGAGTGCACCAGGAGCGCAGCTGCTACTTCAGTGCCCACTTGAGTTCTCAGCTCAAAGCATTGTTCCCTTAAGTGCCCACTTGAGTTAGCAGTTCAACACATCATTCCCTTCAGTGAACCCTTGAGTCTCGCTGATGTGGCTCTTCATTCATGCCTGACCCACCGGTACAGCAGTTCCAATGCAACAGTGTCTCCGTAGTCATGGGACAAGAGGTTAACCCTTTGATGGACGAGGCCTAAGTGTGACACCAGTGCCTCCACAATACTGGCCTGCTCAAATATTGAGTACCGATGAGGTCTCTAGGAGATAAAATAAGATTAATGTCAGAATGGAAGTGGTGAGAAATCATGTATTGAATCAACTAATAATTACAGACCTTCAATGGACCTATATGTGAACATTTATTCTGCTCAAGGTATGTATTCTAACAGTGATCAGCTCTTGTTGTTCTGAGGTCAAAAGGAGCATGCGTGCATGCGAAGTAGGTATTAGTGAACTCACAATCATGAAACCTGACAGGTTTCATTGACAATCACAGCGCCTCACAGGTGAATTCTCACACAGTACCCACAGGTGAAATTACAGGCATAGGTGAACGCACGGGCGAATTCATAGAAACACAGAGAGTGAATCAGCTTACGGGTTTATCACTGAAGCCGAAGCCCAGGAAGTCCACTGCAATAACCCTATTAAAGCGCTGATTCAAGGGCTCCCAGATCTGTACGCACAAACACACAGGAACAGTCAGTGCAGCTGTGATTACATGATGGAGGATAACAAACATGCTGAAACACACTCTCCACTACACACCAGAGCATAACACACACGCGCACACACACAGAAACACAAAGATAATCATTATGATACACTGGGCAATAACCACACATACGCAAACCCATCATCTGTGATCATATGCTTGGCTATTACAAGCACACACACAAACAAAAACATCAGATGTTACCATGCCCCAGGCTGGAACAAACACACAGAAGCAATTAGGTTATGTACCATCATATCTGTTTGTGTCCAACTAACACAAAGGGACCCTACACTGTCTTACTTGAGTCTACCACAGGTGACAACACATGATACAGTCTGACATTACTGGTATTATTGCAGTTAGCTGTACGTCACTTAAAAGCATACCTTGTACCAGTCGTAACTGGAGGTAGGAAAACCATGCAGGAGTATGACAATGTCTGAGCTTCCTACAGCGCCCGTAGAATCTGTAAAAAAAATATACAGCCAATACAGTGGGACTATATTTGAAAAGCACAGTAGGGAGTTATTCCTCCTCTACTCGTTTCTCTCTTTCACACATACAGGGACACACAGTGTCTTTCCAGATATTTTGTTCAGAGCCACACGCAACTGCCGGCGCCTCTACATCAAAAGGAGATTACATTATACCCCGTTCATTTTCCTTGCGGGGAGGTTTATCCAAAGGGACATAACGTGTGACTGTGATGTGATGTGATTAACCGTGTACACTTCTTAACAGTGAGAGCCTGAGTTTAAGGACGAAGCTGACATTTATAAATACAGACAACATCATATAAGGAGTCGGGCACCTTAACACCGCGGTTTAGTGGCAAGCTCCTTCGACACCTAACTGCCGAGACTACGACTTCACATGGAAAACCGACCACAAATATCACAGTATCACTGCTAGGTACCTTTGTAGAAGATATTATGGCCTTTGAAACTGAAGAAGGCGCCGGAGGACCTCCAGTTTTGCAATGCCGGGGACAGCTGAGGCGGGGGGATGTGCAGGTAGACCGCGATGAGCGGCACGCACAGTAGCCCTACGTGAAGCCACCACTCCCTCATCCCCAAGGACGAAGCGCACTCCTCGCTCTGCGGGGAAGACCGACAGAAACGCACCGAGCGAACACTGTCATTTCCCAAGCCGGTGGAGATAAAGACTATCATCAGATCCGCAGATGCAACGTTACAGCAAAGCAGCGCTTTGACAGATTGTAGTCAGCGGTTTTCAGGCAACAAGTATGCACATTTTAGTTTAAGCATTATAGTTGCGAGATATTGCTGCAAATTAATAGACACAATTAATAATGTAGCTACCGGTATCTGTATACATCTACTTTAGGCGAGTTAGCTAATCTTGAAACTGGTTAGCTAATCTTATTATTTAGCAGCATAAAAAATAAAGAGCTGCTGCAGAAATAACATTAATATTAATAACAATTACACATTATGGCTCTGTCGCAACATAACAAACAAACAAAGTTGGATCTGTCTGACAAATAACCAATGGTTTTTAACAAGGGCCGGGAATGGCAGCTACTCTATCTAGCTTGCGAATACTCTAAATACAACAACCACAATTTCGACCCAAGTTATGGGTAACAAATATTCATTCTGAAATAAGACGAGTCTCCGATTGAGCTACACAAAACATTTACCGCTACACTTACATAGTTTCAATTTCCTGAAGTGGCGAGCGTATATTTCCGTAGCTAGGAAGAACTTGACATTTTTCTGCAACCGCTAGCTAAAGTAGCTATTATGGTATTGTTCTTGTGCAAGACAACGCTGACAAATGAGACTTTCTGCATGGTTAACATTACTCATTGTTAAGATGACAAATCTCCTTTAGCAAAAAATACTATTGCACTTCAAAGTGGGCCGTAACGTTTGTTAGCGGGGTACAGAACTAGCTGGCTAGCGACAACTCCCTCGCTAGAATGACACTGAACAAACGACGCGTCAGAGGTGTCACCATCAGATTAACTTCAGCTTTGTCCCAAGAAAGCTAACGTAGCTAGTTAGCTGGCAAGCGAGCTAAAGATTATTGAAATTAACTTCGCGCAGTTAGCTGGCTAACTCCTCCAGCGTCCGTTCCTAGACATGTTCTGTACTCCACGAACAAAACAGAAACGCATAGGTGTGGTTTACTGTGAGAAAGCATGTGCGTGTGCTCTGAGAGTTAGCTGAAGTGGCTAGCTGGTTACTTACATTTGAGTGACGGCGTGTCATTCCGGCGAGTTCCTGTATACACGTCCCCAGGGCTACAGGGCACTTCTGGGTACGACCTGGATCTCCATCATTCAGCTCGGAGGCGTGGAGGGGAAGGATTAACAGAGATCGTTAATAGGCAAGGATTTTAAATTCCTATTTTGGTCATAGAGAGTTCCGGTTACTACCTTACATGTTGATGAATACTTAAGTTCCGGTGATGGGACACTTGATTATAGTGCACGTTTCAATACAAATAGCCGCTATCTGTTGTCTTTTTTAGTATGCAGAATCTTAGGGGTTATCGACAGTGTCTCGTTGCCAGGGACGCAACGCAAGTGCTGCGGAGCACCTGCAATGCGAAAAAGAGCCCTCTGTGGGCGAGGAGACCTTATGACACATCCAATTTATTTCATTTCTCGGACCTATTTACACGAAATGAAAAGGAATTCAGGTGTAATTCATGATCAATAAAATACGGAATTAACAATGCAGGTATTTATTTTCATTTCTCGGAAACAATGGTCAGCTAACATCTGTCATCACACTTTCTAAACATGTCCACTTTAGACTGGTCTGGACTACCTTGCCACATTCCCACCCTTGTCCTGTTATCACCTTGGACCCATAGCATTTATCACCCCCCAGACAGTCCAGAACCTGAGCAAGACTGGACCCACTCTGACTGTCCCCAAAACTTTGCACAGCTGACCATGAGGGATGGAGAGATCTGCCCAATACACCAAACACTACCTGCTCCACCCAGCTGTTAGTTCAGGCGTTTTGGTTATTGCAGTTTTCTTCTATATAGCCTACTGCCAGACTCCCTGCTAATCTCTCCAGCTCATCCAGAAAACTGCTACCTGCCTGGTGTTTTGGCTATCTACTCATTATCCCTCTCCTCAGCGCCCTCTGCTGGTTGATGCTTGCTTTTGGCATCCTTGTTAAAAGCCAAGCGCTGGCAGTTTTCCCAAGTTCCAAACTCCTCATTCTTCTCTATCATTTTTTTCTGGGCTCCATTCTGGTTTTCAGTAAGAGTTCAAATAAAACTAAAATTTGACATTTAATGTACCTGTTCAAAAGCAAGATTTGCTCTGTACGACATCAGCAAAATCAGGCCCTACCTATCTGAATATGCTGCACAGTTCCTTGTCCAGGTTCTTGTCATCTATAGACTAGACTACTGCAATGCTCTCTTGGCTGGCCTACCTGCATGCACCATTAAGGCTCTGCAGCTGATACAGAACGCGATGGCGAGTCAATGAACCAAAGAGGGCCCATGTTACACCTCTCTTTGCCAGCATCACGTTCAAGAACATCTGACGAACATCTGACGAAACTGCACCCACCTATCACTACTACAAGTCTATGTTCCCTCCTGACCACTACGCTCTGCTACCGAACGGCAACTGGTGGACCCGTCACATTGCGGCACAAAATCACTTCGCAGAACCTTCTCCGCCGTTGTCCCCCGATGGCGGAATGAACTTCCTTTTCTTGTGTTGTACTCTACCTCACTTGTAAGCTGCTTTGGATAAAAGCGTCTGCCAAGCGAATACATGTAAATGTAAGAAGGTACCATTCAAGCAGCTGTGTTGAGCTTGCCTACGGTCAGTGGGATAGACAATCAAGCCCGAAACCAAACTCCAGTGATGTTCCATTAAGTAGCTCGGGTTACCACAAAGTACCTAGCTCTATTTTGTAATTATTCATTTTGCTTTGTACTGATCATCAATGGTAGGCAGGTTCCATCAGTGCACTGTATTTCCCTCTACCATCTACGACCACCCTTGTATAGTATGGCTTCAACTTTGGCTCTTTACCTGCTGTTTAGTCACTTCCTTTGAGTGTGGCAGATGAGTTTCTTCAGAGGCCCAAGGTCCCTCATGGCATCAGCATCTACAGTCCTGTGGTAAATACCACCTGACTTGACTTGTTTGTAGAGCCCTCGTCTGTACATACAATAAATATGACAAATAGCCAGTATTTCTCCCCTTAAATAGCGGATTCAAAGTAAGATTCACAGCAACCTCTAGCAATGAGGGCTGGAGTTATATCCCCAAAATAACTGCTTAACTGGTGAAACTTAATAAATGTGTATGTCAGTCTCAGGATGAGAACACACACCTAAAGAAACCGGTTTCAAAGCCATAATTTGCAGAGCTGAACTTGGGGCTTTTTAGCATGTCCCAAAGGAGACGTAGCACAATGCAGAACTCACTGTTACTCAGGTTGTGACGTACATTACAAAGTGGCAACTGCAGATCATACATTAGTGGAAGCAATTCTCATGGGGAAAAACGCTGGCTGGATATGTTGGGACAACTAAGCAGTGAATCTTCGGACATTACAGGATTTAAGAACAAGATCAAAACTGAGGGGCCTCAGTTCAAAGAGCAACAAAATCATTTCACCATTTTATTCAGCTCTGTGTTGAATTCTGCTATAGCTGTGATTGGGAGATCACGACTCCTTATTGACTAAAGCTCAGTCAGACATGAGACACTTTGAGCGCTGAAGAGATCGGTCTTAAAACTGATTCTTTAATGCAGGGGGCTCACAGCAGGCCTCTTGTGTTGCTTTGTGTAAACTCCCTTTCCTTGGTGAAATCTGCTTTGAGAGCCATCTTGAATATTTACTTTTTTTACTTCCAGGGCAATAGACATGACAGAAATGCATCTAGTGTTTTCCTTTCCTCCACCTTTGGTTGTGATAACCATCATTCTCACGGCTGGTCTTCTGCTCTGCCTCGGCAGTGCCATCCTTGTCTGGAGACAGTCCATCCACAGACAGTCTCTATATTGACCCCAGTCAGCTCAATGCAATTCACACTTAAAAGTCAGCCTCCGTCTTTGCCAGAGCTGTATGTGATGTGATTTGTTGGCTTGTTATGAATATTCCTGAGGGGGCTGTGGTCTAAAACAGAATCTTCAGAGTTAACATGGCAATACAACCAGTGGCAGAACCTACATGCAAACGTCCCTGGGAAGGCAGTAGTTGAATAATTTGGTTGTAACACAGAATATCTGTTATGTCTGTCTCGCTGGTCCCCCACTGACCCACAAGACAACTGGAAATAGTTTTCCTGTGACATCAGCATTGTGACACACTAAGGTAGTTAGAAATTCTATTTGCAAATTAAAACAACTTCTGTCATACCAGTGGTGGATACCACGTTTAGAACACCTTCAACAAAGCACTCAGATAAAATATTGCAATAAATGCACAATCTGTGGACTGCTGAATAGGCTAAATATTCATTTTTTATTTTTAAAAACCATACACATTACTCGACAAGTTTCAAATGTAAATCGAATCACGATAACCATTTACATTGCTCAAGATAAACAGACATGAAGTACTTTATTTCCAAATGTTAAAGATAATAATAAAAAAAATAATAATCCATAAAACAGATGGATAAACATTCATTCCTCTTACAGGAAGATGCTAAAGAATAAAGTTTTTATGGATTCTTTTTTTCCCTCCATTTCTCGCTTTTTGCAAACTCAAGCTGCTTTTTTTTTTATTTGTAAAACAAGGAAAACACAATTGAATCCCATTATAAATTTGTGAGTGAGCCTACGGAAACTCGGGTCTCGTTTCTCCTCGTCCGCCTCCCCCTCCCCCCCCAAAATCATCTGAACGTTCCCTTTTAAGGGGGGCGAACGGGTGCTCGGACCCTGCCATCTGTGCCTGAACCCTGCTGCCAAAAAAACAAATGCAACCCACGTGGTGAACAAGCCATTTTCACAACAATGATTAAAAAATAAAAACGTAGTATTTTGACGGCAGGCTTGCACAAAAGCCCACCTCTGACTCATACTATTGCCACCCTGAGAAAAATATTCCTAAACAGAACCGTAATAACCCTTCTCGACCCCAGACCCCCTCCCCCACCCCCTCCAAAAGACATAGTTGTGTTGATACCCCAAAAAACTCTGGTTCTGTAGGCTGCAAGTTAACATCTGCATTTCCATAAAAAATACAAAGGTACATTTTACATGGTCGTGTGTATCAAAGTTTTCCTTCGGGAGGTGTTATGAAATAAAGTACCCTGTGCAATATTACCAGTGTATATCTATTTTTTTTCTCTTCTGCAAAAACTAATGTCAATTCTTTAGTGTTTCCAGTATATCAGGTGTTGATATTCTACAAACAATTTCAACGCAGCAACATTTCATGACTGTGACGGGAGTCACGTGGACTGAGAGGAAGAAAGAAAAAAATATATAGCTTTATTGGTTTTTTGATGTCAACAATCCATGACTTTTAAGGAAGTATTCAGTTTTTTTCTAAAAAGAAACCTTAAAAAAAAGAAATAAAAACTGAAAATAATCCACTCGCTTTATTTTTGACCAAGACAACATCACTAGCTAGAGACATAATTCTGAGGTTAAAATGCTCTCTCTTCTGGGCTTTAAAATTTAACATTGTTATTTGACTCAATCCTTTTCTAAGCCTGAGTAAACAAAAGTGAATATTGTCCATTGGCAGGGCCAGACACTGCAGAATGAAAGCTGAACCACTTCACCGTGAAGCCGGTGGGTTTTTCACCTTTTTTTTTTTTTAAGTCCTGTATCTTCAGAGTAGAAAAATAAGGGATTGTCTCGTGACCCTCAGGGAAGCTGGTCAGCTGACACCCGCGCTCCTTCAGAGATCGAACCCTCAGCGGTGGAGGCTCCAGTGGTGGACTTCTGTGTGTTTACATCACCTAAATGTCCCAATTTAAAGAACCCCCCCCCACCCCACTCCCCCCAATCCACTGACTGAAATATGAGAGATGGGAACTTAACTGGGTTCCCACAAATGCCACAAACTTAACTTTAACTTTTGAAAATATTTTTAAAGCAATGCAGTAGGACATATTTATAGAAATGTAAATGGACAGAGGCTATTGTCCCTTTCCACTCCATCCTTCCCTTCCCAAACAGACTACAACACCTCTGCTCATCGCTAAACAAGCCTTAGTGTTATCTATTTGGCTATAAGGATCTATTTATCTACAAATATTTAACAAATAAAACTTGCAGGCAAAAATAGTTCAGTTTCAATAGAAACACCCTTTTTTTCCTGAAAATACAGCAGTATCTGAAACATTGCTCTCGCTCTCTTTACCTCGCACGCCCCACCCCGCCCCACCCCGCCCCCTCTGTCTGCCTCACTCATCAGGAAGCTTCTTCACCTACAAACGCATGAAAAAAAAAAAGTATCTACAAACCATGTAAACAGACCTGCTTTTCTGAGACCATAAATAATTCAAAATATTAACAGGCAATAATAGAAGAAAATGAAAGTGTTCCGACGGGCGGGGGCTGGAGAGAGCGCGGTGCGTCCGCCAGTCCAGAGGAAGCCCACACGCCTTCTCGTGCGTCACCGCTGATCTTCCATCGCGAGGAGAAACGCCTCCCCCAACCTCACCTCCCCTCCCCCCCTTTTTTCCAATAAAATGATACAAAAAAAAAATAACAGGTCACTTTTAATCCCAGTTTATACAAGTCCCTCCTCTTTTGCTGTAAAATATTTATCAGGGAGGGAGGGGTGGAAACAAAGTGCCCTCTGCGTTTGGGAGGGATATTTAAAAAAAAAAAAAAAGTGACAGCGAAAACCAAACCCTACATTCCGACGAATGCCTGCTTCTCGTTTCAGTCCGGTGGCGGCCGGGCTTTTGGAGGACGCTCCCATCTCCCTCCATCCCCTCCCCTCCCCCCCTCCACGGCGCTGTCCCCCCCCGAAGCCTGCTCTGCTACGTGGGAAAGAGAGGCGGCCCGGCACGGGCGGGATCAGAGGGAGGTCTCCAGGCTGTGGAGGGGGCTGCCCGGCGCCAGGGGGCTGCCCACCTTGCCGCTCTCCAGGAGGAGGTGGAGGCCGCTGCTGTCCACGGCGTTATTGTTCTTGTTGGGCGAGGGCGGGGGCGTGGAGACGCGGGGGGACGAGGAGTTGCGCTTGGTGGGGGCGTCGTCCTCGGCGTCCGTGTCGTCGATGAGGGGGATGTGGGGCTCCGAGTCCTCTATCCGGAACTCCGGGTGGGTCATGAAGTTGTGGATGGAGCTGCGAGACTCTGGCTTCTCCAGCCCCTCATAGGGGGACAGGGAACTGCGGAATGCGTTCACCACCCGGATCTGCGGGGAGGAGGGGGGAGGGGGGGCGAGAGTGACACAATTAACACCGCGCCGTGGTGGCAGCTTCCAGTCAGTCCAGTTTGCATTTTAAACAGAGGTTAACCGACAGTGTATGGACAACACAGGGCTTGTTTTAGTGGTTAAATTGCGGTGAGTTTGGGCACCAAAACCACATGACAGCTGGGCGAATGCTGAGAAACGTGCAGTATGCAACGAGCACAAAGACCAGGAGAAACGCGTGACAAAAACCTTTACCCTGCGTCTCCCTCCGAGCGGCGGGAGAGCACTCAAGACGGGACACGGGTCACATCTAACTTCCAATCGCAGGCTTTCAAAACACACGGCACGACCAAAAATCCTCCGCAACCTTCACATATCCTTTTATTTGCACAAAAAAAACCCCTCTTACCCTCTCGCCCTGTTATTCAAAATGCAAAAACCCAGATGCAAAGAGAGAGAGAGAGAACCACAGATCCACAAAAGGACAAAGCCGAACACATGAGGTCATCTGTCACCATGCTTGGAGGAGGGGTTGGGGTCAGTCACTTGATTATGTCGTGGAAAAACAAACTGGAGAAGCCAAGCAGACCTAAAGCTTTGCAGCACAGTAAAACTCACAATGAGCAGAGACTGACCCATGCAGAGCGACACTACCTTCGCTTCAATAGCTGTAAACCTTTGAGTATAGCCCATGACACATTTCACAGAATCTAAGGAGGAACACGTTTCAGTCAGTATTAATCGTGTACGTTTGGCCACGTCAGTGGCTTGAACATAGTGCATGATAGGAAGACCTTATAGGTGAACAGACAGGCTGTGGGCGTTAGCCGCACAGCACCTGGGAGAAAAACATGTATAAACAAGAAACAGTGAGTCAGTTTACAAAAACATGTATACACAGAAGGCAAATCTTGCTTCCTAGTGCAGACCCTAAAAGAGAAGGGTAGAGAGGGTTATTAGAGGGAAGAATGATCTTTCCACATTGACTGATCAGTGAAACAATGCTTTGTAGTGTGTGTGTGTGTGTGTGTGTGTGTGTGTAAGAGAAAGAGCGCATGTTTGCGCGTGTGTGTGTGAGAGAGAGAGAGAGAGAGCATGTTTGCGTGTATGTGTGTGTGGGAGAGAGAGTGTGTGTGTGTGTGTGTAAGAGAGAAAGAGCGCATGTTTGCGTGTGTGTGTGTGTGTGTGTGTGTGTGTGTGTAAGAGAAAGAGCACATGTTTGTGTGTGTGTGTGTGTGTCAGAGAGAGAGAGAGAATGAGTGTGTGTGTATATGAGAGCGAGACAGAGAGAGCATGTTTGCGTGTATGTGTGTGTGGGAAAGAGAGTGTGTGTGTGTAAGAGAGAGAAAGAGCGCATGTTTGCGTGTGTGTGTGTGTGTGTGCGCGCGTGTGTGTGGGACTGCTGTTCCACGCAGGGTGCAGTCCCACCCTGTACCCCATGCCTGCCAGGTTTGGCACTGGTCCCCCGTGGTGTTCTCAAGGATAATAAGGCAGCTAACACATCTGAATGCGTGTTCACAGCTATTCTCTTTCACAGCATTTTCGCACTGCACTCACAGGCAGCGCAGCAATGTGCCTGTAGCACATGCGCTGGGGAAGAAGGCCTTTGCCTGACCAGCTGAACACACATCTTTATTCAACCAGCCTTCATTCTTCACGCAAGACTGAAACATAGCTATGACATTACAGTGCAGTCACAGAAATGGCTGCTAATGCACTCTCAAACTAACTCAAGGCACCATGGAGGATGAGCTGAATGAAGGCTGTTACAGAGTGTACCCATCAGTTTCATAAGAGCTGGGAGGAAACAGAAATCACACGGAGAGCAGAGAATGGATATCACACAGATAGCAGAGAATGGATATTACACAGCAGAGAATAGATTCCACATGGATAGCAGAAAATGGATATCACACGGATAGCAGAGAATAGATAATACACGGACAGGAGAGAATGGATATCACACGGATAGCAGAGAATGAATATCACACGGATAGCACAGAATAGATATCACACGGATAGCACAGAATAGATATCACACGGATAGCAGAGAATGGATATCACACGGATAGCAGAGAATAGATAATACACGGACAGGAGAGAATGGATATCACACGGATAGCAGAGAATGAATATCACACAGATAGCAGAGAATAGATTCCACATGGATAGCAGAGAATGGATATCTCACGGATAGCAGAGAATGGATATCACACGGATAGCAGAAGGTGGATATCACACGGATAGCAGAGAATGGATATCACACAGATAGCAGAGAATAGATTCCATATGGATAGGAGAGAATGAATATTACACAGAAGACAGCAGAGAACAGATCTCACACCAACGACAGCAGAGAATGGATATCACACAGATGACAGCGAGAAACAGTTATCACGTTGATACCAACACGGTTTCTTGGAGACAGATGAAGTGAGAGAGAACTTTGTTTCAGAAAGGGGCAAAAATCCCTTCTGAGCACACTATGTCAGAAAATCCCACACCCATTCACAGTGAGACAGGGAGACAGAGAAGCCCCTGTTCAACCACATCTGCAGCATCTCGGCCACCGTTACGACAGGGAAGTGACATCAGCTGCCACAACAGATGTACAGACACAGGAATTGCCTGTGCTGCCAGCTGAACGAAACAGTCATTACAACACACACGGATAAACATTTTTCACATTCACATAAACCCACAGTTCCTTTTTTTTTTTCACCTCGAGAACAATTTTAGTCCTGTGAACATGGGCGTATACTCAAAAAATTTACACATTTACTAGCTGCCACAGACCCACGAAAGCTGGGGACCAGGGTACAGTGCAGCAGCTGCGAACAGAACGGGCACAAAGCCTATTGAGTTAACCCCCCCCACGCCCACCCTCACCCCCCCCCCCAACCACACCACCGCCCACAAGATATCTAGCGAAAGCGAAAAAAAAAATAAAACACAAAAAACAAACTGCCGACAAAAAACCTGGAGGACGCGTGACCTTGTTAAAGAATTCACATTTATAAATACAGTACACACTGGTAATGTGTAGCAGCCATTATGGAGAATGTGCGTTTTTTTTTTTTTTTTTTTTGGACGTAGAGGAACATTAGGAGAGAATGAGAGTAGGTTAGGCGCGCGTGGAAACAGGGAAAAACGTTAATGTCATGCACTAAGAAACACGCACTCACACCCCACAGTGGTAGCAGCAGTGCTGGCGGGAGTAGCGGCAGTAGAATAGGCTACATGTGTAGGGCTAGAAACATTGGTTACATCGTGCTGTTGGCTGGTGCTGGAGGCTTGCCGTCTGAGGGCCCCCTGAAAGGAAGCTCCGCTCTGGAAAGCACTCACTACATCCATCTGCAAGGAACCAAGAGAGCGGGAGAGCTGTCTGAGAGAGAACAGAGGAAGGCCACACAAACGGCAGAAGAGCAGAGGACAGAGAAAGGCACTCTGGAGCTGGGTCTGACCCCGGCCTCGCGCCCGAGGATAACCGGGCCTGGATCCCTTCGACATCCTTAGCTTTGGCTAACCGCTAAAGGCGAGTGTTCCTTCGCTTGCTTCACAAACTTAGCTTGGCGAGTTCAAAATTAATTTGAAAAACTGTGCCTGTCCTGGAAAAAGCGACACTTTGGACTTAGGCGTTAGTCGAAGTTAAGGATGCACTTGACTCGAATCCAGGCATTCTTTCTGCATTTTCGCTTCCAGATCTGGCTGTATACCGGTGTGGAGTCTGCCTGCTCTACGACCACCTGGAGTTAGTGATGGCGTCATGTGGAATGGAGTTTGCGTGCAGTGGGGAAAATGGGTTACTTTTCCAATTTGTTTGAATGAACTTCAATGTCAAGGTACATGTCTTAATTCAAACTCAGTATTAGCCCATACTGAACATTAACTACACAAAAAAGTCAGGTAATGTATTTTTCATATTCATCAAGGGCTGTAAAAGTCTATGAAGAGGGCCAGATCATCTGTGGTGACATGATTTAAATATAAATGTGGAGGTTCGCTGATTTAAACGTGTCCTCTCGAGGCGGAGGCCTGAGTAAGGACTACGGCTGTACTGGTCAGTGCCAGGGTTATCAGGACACAGGGCGGATAGAGCTCAGACTGAGGGCTTATGGCACAAGTTGCTCCAGAGGTCAAGCTGGAAGAAGAGTGGGGGCAGGGAGAGTTAAGAACAGAAGAACGAAGAGTCCGGTTTAAGGCCACTCCCGGGGTCGCGGAGACGGTCGCGGTGCGGTCAGGGGCACCGTACCTGAGTCTGGATCCGGTTGAGCCCCCTGAACCACAAGATCTGACCGCGGCGCAGCTCGCGCTCCGCGTGGTCGATCTCATCCAGGTCGTCCATGTCCTCCAGCTCCTCGTCCGGGATCTCCTCCTTCTGGGTGCCGTGGCCCGCCGTCTTCAGGAACTTCAGCCGGCTCGTGGGGATGGAGGAGATGACCTGTCAGGGAGGAAGGGTGTATCAGTGCAGGAGGAACGGGATCACGCTGTCGCCTCGTACAGGAGTGAAAGGATCACTCTCTGTGATCATACAGGGAGGAACTGGATCACGCTCTCGCGGCATATAGGAGTGAAAGGATCACTCTCTATGATCATACAGGAACATGATCACGCTGTCGCCTCGTACAGGAGTGAAAGGATTACTCTCTGTGATCATACAGGGAGGAACGGGATCACGCTGTCGCCTCGTACAGGAGTGAAAGGATCACTCTCTGTGATCACAGGATCACAGGGAGGATCACAGGGAGGAACAGGATCACACTATGGGCTCATACAGTGGAGAACAGGACCACACTATGGGCTAACGCAGGGGGGAACAGGACCACACTATGGGCTAACGCAGGGGGGAACAGGACCACACTATGGGCTAACGCAGGGGAGAACACAATCACAACCTGCTCATTCAGGGGAACAAGAACACACTGTGGTCAAATGGGAGAACAGGAATGGGATCCTGATATGGACTCAAAGGGGAAACAAGATCACCCTCTGGGCTCATACAGAGGGAGCAGGAATGGGCTCTGGGCATAAAACAGGAGAAACTGGATTGTGCTTTCAGCTAATATGGGGAGAACTAAGCTAACACTCTCAGTTCATGCAAGGGGAACAGTATCTCACACTGTGCTCACACGTTTTTTGGACTCATACAGGAGGAGCAGGAACAAGCTCTGGCTTAATACATGAAGAGCTAAAACACAACAACAGGTGCCCCGTGTACTTGGTAGCGGAAATAATTCAGCTGTGGGTGTAAGGTCACATTAGCAGCAGCACCGGCTCTTAAAGCTGTGCCTGACGGCGCTGTTTACCTCAGCCCGCCTTTCCAGAGCTTGTTTGTTTGCTGGGACGACTGATGCAACCTCCCGTTAATAACATTTTATAACCCGATATCCTCCAACAAGCCACTGAAAGATGACTTGATCCGGGGATGTTTTTTTTTTTACGATCCCGCCACAAGGGGGTGCACTTTCACCACCTGGTACGAACAGCTGACCTCACCCCGCTGCGGCTCGGCGAACGCATGGGGGGCTCAGCTGTGCAATTTTCAGAGGTGTCGCCGTGCGGTGCATCAAGCGCGCGCTCACCTGTCCCCACAGGAGGCAGCCCATGCCGAGGAAGACGCACCACAGCCACTGGTCGATGGTGAGTCCCACGCAGCTGAACGGCTTCCCCCCGAACTGCACGATGACGATCTGCAAGACACGGCAGCGCTGTCTGGAGGGTTCTTTGAAAGGGTGGCGATTGCACATTTCGGACGAGCGCCCTGGAATTGTCCTGTCACTCGATTGCGCTATTGAAGCTGAAAATCAGCACCGCTGCAGCTGAACTGAAAGCTGCTGCGCTCGGCGCGTGAACCCAGCAGGCAGGGAAAGGCCTCGGTGTGCGGGCGTACCTGGATGACGAACGTGCCGAACACGATGGAGCAGAAGATGAGGTTGTTGAAGATGCCGTCGAAGACGTTGCGCTCGCCGTGGATCTTGCGGGCGTTGATCTCGTTGAAGAGCTGCATCATGACGAAGGTGTTGAAGACGATGGTGTAGTGCTCGGACGGGGGCGAGTGCAGGGGCGTGTTCCTGCCGCTGTCGATGTCGAAGATCTTCTCACCTGCGGGGGGGGGGGGGGAGACCAGAGGGGTTTGGACGTGGTCATACCAGCACAGACTGGTAGCTGACCGGTAGCTGAACTACCACGCATGATAACATTGCTGGCGTTTGGAGAAATCCATTAAAAAACTCCAGCAGATCCTGAACAGAGCACTACACTGACCACGCTGGTGTAATGTACACGCATTAGAAGCATACGTAGGAGAGTGTGTGTGTGTGTGTGTGTGTGTGTGTGTGTCTGCCCCACAGATGTGAACACCAACTGCTGGACACCTCAAAGAAAAATGCCGCCTCCGTTGCCTTTTTCCAGGTAGCACGGATGGCTGAATGCACACCACGAAGTGAACACAGCCTGAAGCAATACAGCATGCCGCGCCTTTGTTAGCCGGAATGTTCTGGTTAGGTGTTGTGTAGTTTATCTGCGCTACCCCTCATTTAATCCCGTGCCGGTCGGTTCTCACGGCGAGCCTTGACAGCGTGCTGTGATAATGGAGTGATTGCTCAGAGGCGTCACTCGGTCCTTACCGGCGAACAGCAGGGTGAAGATGATGGTGAGCTGGTAGACGGCGTGGCCCAGGATGTTCTTCATCATGGTGCGGGAGATGAGGGGCTTGTTGCGGCCGTAGGGCTTCCTCAGCAGCAGGGACTCGGTGGGAGGCTCTGTGGCCAGGGCCAGCGAGGCGAAGGTGTCCATGATCAGGTTCACCCAGAGCATCTGCACCGCTTTGAGAGGGGAGTCCTGCAGGGGCGCGCACAGAGCATCGTTACGCTCATACACAGACATGGCCGTACACACATACACACACGCCGCATCCCGCACTGCAGACACACGAAGGTCACTGTCACTCCAGGTGCAGCGCACCGCTGAGAGGGCGGAGTCAGAGCTTTTTGGTTCACCGTCACGCCACTGCAGCGTGCGAACGACACATCAGGCACTGAGCGCAAGGCTTGCGTTTTCCGTGCTGACTCACCACAGTCCCTAGAGGGCACTCCGACCCCACACATCCCATCTTCCATCCGTGGACAACTCCCTCACACAAACAGGCACAGCACTAAACAGCCATCCATGTCCATTCTCTGGAGGATCACTGACTGATTTATCCTGCCTGTGTGAGAGGCTGATGCCTTTTCCTACTGACTCGGCCTGACCACCAAGCAAGCTATGCTAAACAGTTTTCCATGCTTCACTTTCAAATGCAAAAAAAGAGATGGAGCGAGCAGTAATGAAGCAAGCAGAGCACTCTGACATCAAACCACAGTTCGATTTTTGAGCACAATTTGCAGGGATGTGACTCATACTTGTTGGAGAGCTCCTTTTCCTCACACTTCATGACAGGCTCACACAGAACAGACATGATTTTATATAAGCCACTCATCATGGGAGAAACATATCTAAGCAGATTTTTAGTTGTAGTCCACAAACCCCCCCCCAAAAAGACCAAACAAAAACAAGATGACAACAGCCAACATGTTCTTGTGCATGACTTTCAAGTGCTAAATATATAATTAATAGCAGAATGTGAATTTAACATCCTGAAACTTCTTCGTTTCTTCTTTGTTGGAGTTTTGTAGGGATGAGCTCTTGTTTTGGGCCTGAGAGCTCTTCTCTCCATCCCCAGCCTCAGGCCTGCTCCCCCACGCACAGACACAGACTCAGACACACAGACACAGACACACAGACACACAGACCAGCCAGCGAGGGGGACTCTGACCTGCGTGATGCATGCGCCGGTGAAGGCCACGATCACGGCCACCACGTTCACCGTCAGCTGGAACTGCAGGAACTTGGAGATGCTGTCGTACACGTTCCGCCCCCACATCACCGCCTTGACGATGCTGCTGAAGTTGTCGTCCGTCAGGATGATGTCCGAGGCCTCTTTCGCCACATCTGTGCCGGCGATGCCCTGCAAGCACCAATTAGTGTCAGCACTGCGGGGCAGCACTTCTCTGTAAAACACCTATTATTCTCCACTGTGCTGAGCAGAAATGCCCTGCAAAGCCCGCACTCTTAAACACACTCTTAGCTGCAGGGAGTGCAGAACGGAAGAGACACACAATGCATTCACATACAATGCAACAGCTCCTTTTAACCCAAGGTGGAGCACATCATTCATACGCTGACGCATTTATCTGTGGAACGCTCGAAGGGAATCTTGGGTGTTCTTCTGAGAAGTGAGCCACACTTGACTGAAAAAAATAAACAGAAGGTCTACTGACTGAGCCTACCAGCTCATAATTTATTGCCCCTGAATGTAATATCATTTTAGTCTTCTGTTTGCAGTTCTTCTGTCCTTGCGCGCTCCACTCTTGAATTTTTTTTTTTATAACTCACTACTTTCCCCCACAGGAATGAATAAAGTATTTATCCATCTTAGTGCGTGCTTCCTGTGACCTACCAAACGCTTGGCCTTTTTAAAAAGCCACTGACGACTGGTAGCTCCATCTTGATAAAAATATTCAATGACAAATTTAAGGTCGAATATTGTTCATTTCCCCAGAAAAGTACTCCAGGTGCCCTTTAGACTGCATTAAGAGAGATAAAAGCATACCATGGCAAAGCCAACGTCTGCTTTCTTCAAGGCCGGGCCGTCGTTGGTGCCGTCCCCGGTGACCGCAACGACCTGCCTCTGTTCCACTACAGTGCTGTCGATTATACCTGCCAGACACATGAAAAATGTCAGTAAGACGCAAGCTTTGCACTGTCACTCATTCCAGCTGGTCACAGTTACAGACATTCAGTTAGACTGCAGCTCGTTTTAAAGATATTACATTTGACCTTGGAGAATTCTCAACCCACTAAATCCTACACATTTCATTGAAGAAAACACGTCTTCAATGAGGTCAGTAAGGTGTACTTTTCGTAAGAACAGCTGAGAACATTTGGTACCTCGAGACAAAAAAAAAAAAAAAAAAATCAATTCAGGACAGAAGTTCTCAGGGTACCTTTCACTAGCGTGTGTTTGTCTGTGGGGGAGGACCGCGCCAGCACCCGGAGCTTTGGCCATATCTTATCAATGCGCTCCTGTTCGATCTGAAAGGGAGGGGAGCAGCGCGTTAGTCCCGCTGCTGGTCTGAGACCAGCCGCCTTCCCCGTGTCGCTGCCGGCGAGCGCCCACCTCTCCCTTCTCGTTGCGGATCCTGCGGTTGAACTCCTTGCCCTCCATGCAGAGGAAGTCGTCGCCGGGCTGCAGGATGCCGCACTTGGTGGCGATGGCGCGCGCCGTGTTGATGTTGTCCCCGGTGACCATGCGCACGGTGATCCCGGCCCGCTGGCACTTCCGGATGGCATCTGGGACCTGTGCGGGGTGACACCATACCCTCTGCCAGAGCCCAAACATGGCGCACACCTTCCCCCTCCTATCCTCAGCTGGCCTGCCAACCTTTTTCGTTGTCTCATTTTAATTCTTTTTTTATTTTCAATCCCACAAGGCCTCCTGTAATGGCACACTTAGTTTGAAATAATCACTCAATCCGTGAGAGATTCCATTCTACCACCGGCGCAACAGAATGGAATCTGTATGTGAAAACCATAAACTACTTTCTTAAATCAATAGGCTTTCCTACTGTCATTTTCTCCACAGGAAGGAGAGCAAAACCAGCACACATGTAGAGTTAAACAAGACAGCGTATGAATCTGTAATTAAAATTAATTGAACCCAGCAGAGGGGAAAACAGAAGCAGCTTCATCAGTAGCCTTGAAGACGCATAGGCAGCAAGCAGCCCTCATGAGCATATGTGTGTGTGTGTGTGCATGCTCAGAGCACTGTAGAAAAGGCTTCTTCAGAAAATAGGACAATGTGTTAAAAACCAATTCCTCACAATTTATGGAGAACCTGACCCAAATGGTCTCTCACCTGGACTGACTTAATTTAATCAGTAACTGAAATGTGATGACTTGCTGGGTAGCAGAAGCGTCGGCATTCACAGCCAGATGTTGAATTAAAAAATCTCCTTTACTTGTTTTCAGTGCTAGAATCCTGACAAGTGGTTTTGTTAACAAGGGAAATGAAGTAGGAATTCACAGTAGTCTCTGTAGACCAGCTGCGGAAGGCCTGAGGGCTGGTCACTGGACACCTCTGACTGCACCAGCTGTGCAAAATGTCGGCTGTGCTCCTCCCAGGAGACCAAATTAAACCAGAGGCCAAACGACCCACTGTTTGCTGGTTAAAGGTTGTGAAAAAGAAACGTTTTTGTGGGAGAAACACAGGCTCCTAGGAAAAACATTAGCGCAGATTTCCAGCTATGGCTTTATATTTGCTTTATGTTTAGCCTGAACAAAGTGATAAAATTGTTCCTGTGAAATCTGGCCTGGAAGCCAAATTTTTGGATGCCTTCAGGGACAGATAAAACAGACTAATGCAGCAGCCTGCCTCCATGCAGTCCTACCATGTCTGCTCTCACCAAAGGAGACATTGTAGGATGTGTTTTACTCCAGTGGTTGGGCGTACCTCTGGTCGCACGGGGTCCTCGATGCCCACCACGCAGATGCAGATGAGGCTGGTCAGGATGTCGTTCTCGTTGTCCCAGTCGGGCTCGCCCTCGGAGGCGGGGAAGTCCCTGTAGGCCAGGCAGATGGTCCGCAGCCCCTCCGACGCCATGGGCTCGATCACCTTCTTCACCATGTCGTCCCGGTCCCGCGGCCTGAACACTTTTTCCTCGCCGTTCGCCGTCAGGATTTTACAACACCTGAAGGACAATCATGGAACCGATGAGGAAATTCACGGCGAGGCCAACAGCATGATCAAAAGGAGCGTTCAAGAGAAAGCCCAGGGACAGAGCTTTCTTGGATATCCCAAGAATTTTGCCAAACAGCATTTTGACAGCCACTTTAGCAGTGTGGGCCTGGTATCCAGTTAAACTTTTTCCCCCAGTTCCACTTTCAAATACTAGTTTTCCCAACCTTTACATTTATTTCAAGCTCCAACCAGATTCAGAGGTTAAATGATACCCGCAGGGTACAGTACTTGTCATTCGTGGACCCAGAGGTCCCTACAACAAACAACAGTACACTACTTATATGCTACTTGTAAAATCCGAGAAAATTTTGAAGGGACCTGAAGTAAATTCGCTGCTGAATAAACTGAAATTTGTGCAGTTGGGAGGGTTATGACGGCCAGCGTACTTCTTGAGGAGGATCTCCGAGGCCCCTTTGCTGAACATGCGGTAGCTGCCGTCAGCGTTCTTCAGCACCGTGCTCATGGACTTCCTGACCGAGTTGAAGGTGTAGACCTTGTACAGCTTCTCCTCGGGGATCTCGTTGCGGATGGCTTGGTAGTCTCTCTTCAGATCCAAGGCAAACCCCAGCAAGGCACATTCAGTCTTGTTCCCCACCTGTCTCGGCAGCCCGCCCTCCTTCTCGGGAGACTGGGGAGACCAAAAAAACGGGCGAATGCATTTACACGGGCATCCATTTTACTCAGATCAGACTGCATCAAACCGCATGGTTCAAGCCTGCACAGATCTGGCGAAGGTAAGACTCTGGGTGAAAATGAAAGTTACTGCTGTCCAAGACTCTGTGCCCCTCCCCTACCTAATTCTGTGTTGTGATGAACCACAGTTTCTGTTAATGGACAATTACCTGCCATTTATCAAATTCTGTAAGCAATGACAGAAAAGTTTTAAAGCCATCTGTCATTTTGACAGACAAAATCTGGACTTTCAATGGTGTTCAACTACCAGTGTTAAAAATAAATTTCATAGGAATTCATCAAAATCAAAACTTATGAATGCTACAGAAATGTTAAGCTCACTGCACTCACTCACTTCTTCAGTTTAGAGGGGTTACCATTTGTAAAACATACCTTTATCACCTTGTCTTTCTGGCGGTACTCCGACATTAATGAAACAATGACTTGCCAATCTATGAAGACGATAGTGGACAAAACTTCTTGACAGATGATGTTGAAACCTGCCTGTCACTGTGACGGATGAAAATTCCTGCCAGCAAGGCTGTTTCTTCTCTATGAGAGAACCAGCACCGCTCTGCTGCTTAAACATAGGACCCCTGCTCACCATGATCTTGGTAGTGTAGGCGCAGTTGACGCCGATCCCCACGATCAGCAGGTCCATGATGCTGCCGGGGATGAGCTCTGGCTCAGGCACCTTCCTGTAGTGCTTCTCCGCCACGTACGCCTGCACCACCGTCATCCTGTTCATGGTCAGGGTTCCAGTTTTATCGGAGCAGATGGCCGTGGCGTTGCCCATGGTCTCACAGGCGTCCAGATGCCTTACTAAATTGTTGTCTTTCATCATTTTCTGAAAGAGGCAAACAGAAGAGGAAACGGCGTGAGTCAAAAGCAAGTTTCACAGTTTAATGGACAGTGACTGTTCTGTTGTGCTTACATGTTAAAATAGAAACTTTGCACAGTGTCTATTTTAAAAAATGCCACTTGGAAAGAAACAGTTGTTGAGTCAGTAAAATGGAAACCACACGTTTGACTGTGCAAAAGAAAACCTGTCACTTTGTCCATGCAAAATAAGTGGGCAGCCAGTGTCAGTGTTGCGGAGGGGTCACCTACTTTGACAGAGTATGCCAGTGAGATGGTGACAGCGAGCGGGAGCCCCTCAGGCACGGCCACCACGAGCACGGTGACGCCGATGATGAAGAACTTGACAAAGAACTGGATGTAGATGGGGGTGCAGTCCTTGACCCACGGGAGGCCCTGGAACCAGAAGGTGTCGACCACGAAGAGGACCACCAGGATGATGACCGTGATGGCTGACATCACCAGACCTGGCCAGGACAAACACAAACAGGGGGAGAAGAGGAAAAAAAAAGTCAGTTATTTCCACAGTCTGAGAGCAGGAAGAACTCACGGAACGGCAGCAGAAGGCCATGCCCCCTCTCACCTGCTTTGCCGATCTGCACTGCTAGTTTGGTCAGCTTCCCTTGAAGAACAGATTTCTCCTTCTTTGGCAAGTTGGCTTTCCTCTTTTCTCGCTCGCCGCCCTCCTCGCTGTTCAGAGGCTGCATCTCTACGGCGGCTCCATCCTGGGCCTTAGCTGCGGAGAGGGGAGAAGGACGACAACGCTGATGAGAGCAGCACAGACGCTAATGCTAAAGGAAGGCAGACAATTGCATAATTGCTAGAGAGAGGGAAGAGGGAAAGAAGACAGATGCTAACTCAGACTCCGACTGCGAAGGAAAGAAGAGACTGATGCTAATGCTAAGACGACATGGATGCCAATGATTCCCATGACTTGATTTGATTCCAATGTTTAGAACAGGGGAGACAGATACGAATGCTAATACCAACAGATAAGAGAGGCGGTGGGCCCTAACAATGACGATAAGAGATAAGGCACCAGTGCTGTGGGGAAGATGGCAGAGGAAAGAATAAACTAAAGCTGAAGATAAGGAAGACAGATACTATGCTAAGATGCTATGCTAACTCTGAGGAGAGTGCAAACAGGCGCTGCCTCTGCTGTTGAAAAGGGGAGACAGATGCTATTGGCTACAGTGTAGGAGAAGGTTACTAAATGGCACAGGAGAGTGCAGATGGATGCTAATGCTACAAATAGGAAGGAAAGACTCAAATGGCTGGCAGGTTTAGCTGAGGACAATGCAGACATTTGTTAATGCTAACAATGAGGAGAGGGGGCAGATGCTAACTCTAATGCTGAAGAGAGGGGAAATGGGGGAAGGGAGAGTCCGCTTACATTAAAATGACTCTCTCCACTCACAACATGGTTACAATGTGTGGAAAACCACATTAGATGGAAACAAGCTCAAATGCCAAAACAGAGAATGCTTGTAAACAAATGTTCAGACTGGTAACTGATCGCCGCATCTTGACTAAATACAATACTGGGAATTAGTATCACATTTCACCCCGAATTGAGCTGCCAAGAGTCTTGTGTTACTGGATATTGTACTTAGCCACGTTTATTTCTACAGAAAATGGGGAAAAAATGCAAGCTCTAATTAATGATCTCTTTCACCTACCTGTCAAAACCCTGCCCTTACCCTCCCTCAGTTTGTTAGAGTGCAAAGAAGAACCCAAAAAGCATAAATCTAAAGCAATTGTAATGGTCCCAGCAAAGGCCATTTAAAGGTTGAGAACTTGCGCGATTCCTAAAAACGACACACAAGCGCACTGCGAGTGACCCTGATGTGCCTTACGTGAGGACTTGCTGGGACTGATACACAACAACAACTTTGGCAATCAGGGAATCTCATGGTGCGTCATCACCCCCTCACTCGGCAATGCTTTCAGAGCCACACAGTGCTGCCCACCTGTCACTGACGCTGCCCTATACGGTTACAAAGCACTTAACTGTAACTCCAGGTCACACAAAGTCACCAACTGTTTCCTTAAAGCTGCACAGCGATTCATCCCCGCTTATCATGCTTGTATTGTGTTTGTAATGGTGTCCTGATGCTGTCTGGTGTGAATTTATGGGCTTGCGCTTGTGTCTTGTGCTTTTTTCTCTTTCTAACACCACAGAGAGAGGAGGGGCTACAGTCTGAATTTTTCAGCTGTCAGAGAAGGGAAGGGGTTATAGCGCCAGGCATGGAGCTCCCAACACGGTGGGCTTGTTCGAGCAGGTCACCTAGGCAACACAAAGCCTGGTTTCCCCCCCCGCCTCACAGAGACAGTCATTCCCCCCCCACTCCACACACCGACACAAAACATTGGTCCCTCTCCTCTGTGTTAATCCAGCGGGGCGCAGCGGTAACTGCTCTTACTGTGGTGTCTGTGATGGGGCGGGGGGCGGGGGGCGGGGGCTGTGTGCCGCGGTGGCGTGCTCTGCAGCACTCTGCACTTACACGGCCCGTAATCCCAGTCTGAGGATTAATGCTCATTCCTGGCAGAGAATCTGTGCATGGGATTGCTGCTGCGCCGCCGACCGCGTGCGCTCTGGCAAACACGCGGGCGCCCTGTCGCCGCCCCGGACCCTCCCCAAACGCAGGGGGGCGCACTGAGTTTCCGGCTGCGCTCCAGCTTCCTGTGAGGCCTCACACCTGAGCTCTGCTTCCCAGACGACTTTAATCTCTGTGCGCAGTCAAGCGTCCCATCAGAGATCCCTCTCAGTCAAGCTTTGCGTGTCAGCTCCGTCTCATGGTGTGACCTCATACTTGAGCTTCATCTCATCATGCGACTTCGTATCTGGGCTCCACCTTAACATATTACCTCACACCTGAGCTCCACCTCAGCTTATGACTTCATATCTGAGCCCCATCTCGGTGTATGACTTCATAGCTGAGCGCCACCTCTCAGTCAGGCTTCATACCTGAGCTCAGGAGGCCATTAGAGAATAAGGGGGGGTAAAGCAGCTGCTCTTCCCCCATGCTTAATCTCCTCACTAATCACCATAACTGGATTCACGAGCACCTGCTGCTCCTACACTGCACAAAGGCCATATGGGCTGCAGGAACACACTGGCCCATGCTGCAGCAACACAGGACCGTACACACCCAGCCATACATACTACAGCAACAGCAACACAGGACCGTACACACCCAGCCATACATACCACAGCAACAGCAACACAGGACCGTACACACCCAGCCATACATACTACAGCAACAGCAACACAGGACCGTACACACCCAGCCATACATACCACAGCAACACACGGGACCATACACACCCAGCCATACATACCACAGCAACACACAGGACCATACACACCCAGCCATACATACTACAGCAACACAGGACCATACACACCCAGCCATACATACCACAGCAACACAGGACCATACACACCCAGCCATACATACTACAGCAACACACGGGACCATACACACTCAGCCATACATACTACAGCAACACAGGACCATACACACCCAGCCATACATACCACAGCAACACACAGGACCATACACACCCAGCCATACATACTACAGCAACACACAGGACCATACACACCCAGCTATACATACCACAGCAACACACAGGACCATACACACCCAGCTATACATACCACAGCAACACACAGGACCATACACACCCAGCCATACATACTACAGCAACAGCAACACACAGGACCACACACACCCAGCCATACATACCACAGCAACACACAGGACCATACACACCCAGCCATACATACTACAGCAACACACAGGACCATACACACCCAGCCATACATACCACAGCAACACACAGGACCATACACACCCAGCCATACATACTACAGCAACAGCAACACAGGACCATACACACCCAGCCATACATACTACAGCAACAGCAACACACAGGACCATACACACCCAGCCATACATACCACAGCAACAGCAACACACAGGACCATACACACCCAGCCATACATACTACAGCAACAGCAACACAGGACCATACACACCCAGCCATACATACCACAGCAACAGCAACACAGGACCATACACACCCAGCCATACATACCACAGCAACAGCAACACAGGACCATACACACCCAGCCATACATACCACAGCAACAGCAACACACAGGACCATACACACCCAGCCATACATACTACAGCAACAGCAACACAGGACCATACACACCCAGCCATACATACCACAGCAACAGCAACACAGGACCATACACACCCAGCCATACATACCACAGCAACAGCAACACAGGACCATACACACCCAGCCATACATACCACAGCAACACACAGGACCATACACACCCAGCCATACATACCACAGCAACACACAGGACCATACACACACAGCCATACATACCACAGCAACACACAGGACCATACACACCCAGCCATACATACCACAGCAACACACAGGACCATACACACCCAGCCATACATACTACAGCGACACACAGGACCATACACACCCAGCCATACATACTACAGCAACACACAGGACCATACACACCCAGCCATACATACTACAGCAACACACAGGACCATACACACCCAGCCATACATACTACAGCAACAGCAACACACAGGACCATACACACCCAGCCATACATACTACAGCAACAGCAACACACAGGACCATACACACCCAGCCATACATACTACAGCAACACACAGGACCACACACACCCAGCTATACATACTACAGCAACACACAGGACCATACACACCCAGCCATACATACCACAGCAACAGCAACACAGGACCATACACACCCAGCCATACATACCACAGCAACACACAGGACCATACACACCCAGCCATACATACCACAGCAACACACAGGACCATACACACACAGCCATACATACCACAGCAACACACAGGACCATACACACCCAGCCATACATACCACAGCAACAGCAACACAGGACCATACACACACAGCCATACATACCACAGCAACACAGAACCATACACACCCAACCATACATACTACAGCAACAGCAACACACAGGACCATACACACCCAACCATACATACCACAGCAACAGCAACACACAGGACCATAGACACCCAGCCATACATACTACAGCAACACACAGGACCATATACACCCAGCCATACATACCACAGCAACACACAGGACCATACACACCCAACCATACATACTACAGCAACAGCAACACACAGGACCATACACACCCAACCATACATACCACAGCAACAGCAACACACAGGACCATACACACCCAACCATACATACCACAGCAACAGCAACACACAGGACCATACACACCCAGCCATACATACCACAGCAACAGCAACACACAGGACCATACACACCCAGTCATACATACTACAGCAACAGCAACACACAGGACCATACACACCCAGCCATACATACTACAGCAACAGCAACACACAGGACCATACACACCCAGCCATACATACTACAGCAACAGCAACACACAGGACCATACACACACAGCCATACATACCACAGCAACAGCAACACACAGGACCATACACACCCAGCCATGCATACCACAGCAACACACAGGACCATACACACCCAGCCATACATACTACAGCGACACACAGGACCATACACACCCAACCATACATACTACAGCAACAGCAACACACAGGACCATACACACCCAGCCATACATACTACAGCAACAGCAACACACAGGACCATACACACCCAGCCATACATACTACAGCGACACACAGGACCACACACACCCAGCCATACATACCACAGCAACACACAGGACCATACACACCCAGCCATACATACTACAGCAACAGCAACACACAGGACCATACACACCCAGCCATACATACCACAGCAACACACAGGACCACACACACCCAGCCATACATACTACAGCAACACACGGGACCATACACACCCAACCATACATACCACAGCAACACAGGACCATACACACCCAGCCATACATACTACAGCAACACAGGACCATACACACCCAGCCATACATACTACAGCAACACAGGACCATACACACCCAGCCATACCCACTGCAGGAACTCACAGACCCATACACACACTGGAAACACACTAGGCACACTAGTAGCACATTGGCCAACACCGGGCAGCAATGGAAATGGGAGTTAAAAAATAGCCCTGTGACTAGAGGTGTATAAATTAAATCCCTGGGCTGGCTCTGGCTTTTGAACCCCTGATCAAGGTACTAACCCTGAGTCATGAATTGCCTCAGGAAACGCCTGGCAGGCTGGGTACAGGGAGGGTGGGGAATGCAGGATATGCAGAAAGGCTTCCTCTAAGCTAGCATAACGTGACGTAACCGAGGCCGGTGGACTCACCTTTCTTACGGCTTTCAGCAGATCCGTCCTCCTTTTTTTCTGCAGGGAGAGAGAGAGAGACAGAGAAACAGAGAGAGACAGACAGACAGAGAGAGAGAGACTGTGCTCAGTAACTTGTCTGTTAGTCACCATTATGCAAGCGGTGTGTCTGCAGCTCTGCAGCCTAAACACATTTCCACTTATGTAAATGTTCCATTTGATTTAATACGAAGAGAGTCAGCCCTTGGAATCTTGGTCAGGTCACAAAGGGGGGGGACGTGAGCTCATGCTGCCAGGGCCTCGCTCCCCGCGGTCCGAGCGCAGACACCGGAGCCGCCAGACGTCCGTCCAAACCCGGCAGAGCCGTGACGACGCCCGCACACCTGCGCGCTCCATCTCCTCGCACGGCGGACGCGGCTTGCTGCTTGAGGAATGCCACGGCTGACATCACTCCCGTCTCTTTAATTAAACCGATTCCCGCTCATCTCATCTGAGAGAATCATTCCTCTGGCACCGGGGCGATTCACGCGGACGCGGCACAGCACGGCGGAACTGCTGCTCACATTCGGCTGAACACAAGCCTCCCTCCCGATCGCGCGTGGGGGGGTGGGCGGCCGAAACACCTCCAGGTGTTAGCCCGCTACAGAAAGGACAGCAGTGAAATAACGCTGATGCTCAGTACCTGCTGCGTAGTCCAGTCACTAATTCTGCCCCGGCTTCAACACTCCTACAAGGTGTGGAATAACTTACCATTTTTTACCTTACATCAGGCATTGAGGCAATCATTTCCCATGCCTCTATTTTGAGGAGGATGTTGTGACAGTGAAGGCTATTTATTCCCGTATGCTGAAAAAGCTCTCTGTGGTTGGTGTGGCAGAAGGAAACTTTAAAGTAATATTCCAAAGAGAAACACAAATGAATTTTATGCTGTTTAGTCAAGCTGTATAGTCTAACGAAAATCACCTGTTATGATCTGTTTAGGATAAACTTCAACAGAAAGGATGTACGTGGAGACTCTGAACAAGCTTGACTGGCGAAGGCAACCAGTCACTCTAATTATGATTCTCTCTCCAGCTGGACGAAAGAGATTCAAGACCTTGGATATCTTTGCTGAAAAATATATACCTAAAAAAATCCTTCCAATGTTAACTATACTGACGGTATGAGAACATTTGCTCAATTTAGAATTTTTCGGTATAATATTGCTTTAAGGGATTTGGGTCACCTCCTCAGAGCCATTTCTAAGGAGAGAGAGAGAGAGCACCCAACCTCATTCAGCTGCAAATACAGGCTACTGAAGACAATGCCCCTCTTTCTCTGGCTTCAGCTTCATCATCAAGCTACAGCTTCACTGGCAGCAAAGCACTTTGCTTCAATATGGTGACTACTAAAAAAGCGGTTTCAGCTTTAATAAATACTGCCAGAAGTACAAGCTCAATCACTTTCCTGTGCCACAGACAGACTGAAGGTCTGGTTACCCCCCAGAGAGCTCAAGATGAACCAGGGCATCCAGGCATTTCATAAGCCAATAATAAAAAGGTTCTGTCTGCTTCCCTGACTAAATCTTCTCAATAATTACAGTCATGTCGCTCATTACTTCCTGGCAGGCTTGGCAGGACATTCTTTACATTGGTTCATAAAAAAAAAAAAAAATCACAAAACTACCGAGAAATGGCCATCGATGTCAAATGTTAAAACTGTACAAACCAAAACATAGGCCTTTATGTTTCAATGTTGGGCACCAAACTCCACGGAGCGAAACATTTGGCAGCTCGCTCTCACATTTGGACGGACTGCCCGCAGCACTGAGTAACTGGAAGCAGTCTGCTTCAGAATGTGCGTTCTATTTTAACTGTCTCTGCTGGTGCAGGGTGGTTAGCTTGACATGCAGCGATGATGAAACTACCATTTCATCATTGTGGAGAAACATGTTGCTGAAACCGAAACAGATTTTTCCCACTAGAGATCCCAACGCTTTTGCCTTTCTTGTAATGTTACATAATGTTTCCATTTTGCCACTATGATTTAAGTAGTTTGCAAACATTGTAGGTATTGGTACAACTGTGCCCCCATTAATGAAAACACAGCTAAATTAGAGAATGTGTATGGGGCCTGCATCTGGCTGGACAGTAATCTTTTTAAAATGGAGGTGAGCCTGCCATTGAAAGTCTGTTTACTGAATCCAGCGTTATGCATTTTGTCATTTTAATCTTTCAGTGAACAAAGGTAAATGAAAATTGATTGTTTATAAAAGTCAGCCATTTTTAGTAAAGTCCCCTGTCTACCATCTGTAAGCCTTTTTTTAAAATTATTCCCAATTAATGACACCTGGTTACATGATGTGATGCAAACAAGTTACTACAAACACTGGACGAAAAATAAAAATCAAGAGTGACATTACACATTGAACTCTCTGACCAGATATAACCGCCTCCATATCGATCAGCTGAGATGAAACTGGTGAGATCTGCTCTCCCAGAAAGCCAGGCACTCTCACTTGAATGATTCAGTGATGCTGCCATGGCAGATGGTACAATTGCTTGTGTAGTGAAAAAAAAAAAAAAAAAATCTCATGTGAACCCAGTTTTGATCATTACACTGTACATCCTTTTAAAGACATAAACATGCAATCCGTGAGCCCTTTTATGATGGCAAAGGTACAGACCAATGTAATTTCTTTGTATCTTAAATGACTGTGTTAAGAAAACTCAAAGCCAGAAGAAATGGCATAAAAAAATCCTCCAGAACAATTCATAAAATGGACCACATGAACGAGACTTCTGATACTCCTAGCCCCTAGTCTTGGAATGGAGCTACTCTGCTAGACACAACCCTTCCCCTGCGGTTGACTTTATACTACCACAATGGTATCGAACCATACAAACCACCATAACTACTATAATGAAACAGTCTTTCTCTTCTGCTGACTGCACTTTGACATAGCCAAGTGAGAAGCATGCAGTGTGTACGGACAGAACTGATCTAAGCCTCTACATACTTTTCTTCTCCTTCTTCTTCTCCTTCTCCTTCTTCTTCTCCTCCTTTTCCTCGTCATCGTCCTCCTCCTCTCCAGCCCCAAGCAGGGTGAAGATTATTCCAGTTTGAGAGTTCACGCCCACAGCAGTGACCACCATCTTCCCAGAGCCCTCCATCACGTGGGTACCTGGAGGCAAAAAGGAGGGGGTGATTCTACAGGCAGCCCACACACGCTGGACCATAAACCAGCTGTGGTTCACACCACAATACACCATGCTGTCGCTAACCTCTGCATGTATGATGGGTAAATGAGGACCTAAACATTCCCACATCCTACCTCACTGCTCCATGGCACACTGACTATCGCTTAATGTCTCATGTACCACTCATATATATGTAACGTCTATTCCCACGTATTTCCAGATGTTTATCCCAAGGGGTCAGGGAATAATTTAGCAGTATTTCCCCATTCAGTCTCATTTCCCTCTGGAAACACCGCTCTGTAAGACAATCCGTGACAATCTAATTGTAAAAGGCGCTACGCTGAATCAAAGCTGATTGAACGGCGATTAAAAAGCAGGTTAATTTCCCCCTTTAAATGTGAAGTGCGGAGCAGCAGTGAGGCGCGCAGAGAGAGGCCGCAGGCTGTCCAATAACATCTGCGGCAAACTGAGTGGAGCGCGGGAGGCTCGCGACCGCGTCCCTTTCCGGCGCGCTGAACCGGCCTCGCTGCTGGCGTGGCTGCTTTCCTGCCACGGCATTCGTCAGGAGCCTCGTTCTGCCCTCTCCTCTCGGGCGACGGATCCACTCGGCGTGAGCGAGGGCTCTTTAAACGCGGCGGGCAGGAGCGGGTTGCGGGGAGGGGGGGGCTTAAGTCTTCGCTTCTGAAGAGGGAACATCTCCATACGTAGGGATCTGACTAAGAAAGTGCCTTTTATCACAGGATCAACTCGGTTCCGCACAGTGGGATTAGCGACGGCTCACAAGGGCTCGGCCGCCTGAAGCGCGGCCTCAGCACTGCTTCTCCCTGATTGGTGCCTGCTGCTATTAGCACAACGCACACGCATATAAAAAAATACTGCTCGCTCGAACACTCTGAGCTTGGATCAGGGTCAGCCTTTATTGAAGGCGGTATTAAAATGACGGCAAATTGGATATGTAAAAATCAAAAGTACGAGTAGCGAGCTACCCTCATTAGCCCAAACTGGCGGCGCATTATTGCCCGGGAACACGGCAACCGCAGAAATGCACGGAACGATCCGTCGTGATTGGCAGTGAATGAGAGGCATCGAGCCGTGAGAGGCCCCCCCGCACCTGACAACAGCATGGGGTCCTTATCCAGCGTCTTCTTGACATGGTCAGACTCCCCCGTGAGAGAGCTCTCATCGATTTTGAGATCGTTCCCTTGAATCAGCACACCGTCAGCGGGCAGGAGGTCACCTGGAAACACAGACACAAGTTTAAATCTAAATCGATACACAAATCACGCCTTATGGGCTGCCCGAGGGCTGCCTGGCTCCCCCGAATTTCAGACAGAACAATACCCTAAGCTCGGGTGCGTCTCATCCCGCTGAAAAATGTATGTCTAAACACCAAATAAAAACACTTCAGAAGATGACTGAAAGTCTTTAAGCACAGGTTCTGAGATCGCTGACACTACATCGGGTTAATGGGAGTGAACACTGGAGAAACTGTAGGGGTTTTACCATATTTTACTTGTGCGATATCCCCGACGACTATCTCAGCCACGGGGATCTGGATGACCTGCCCGCCTCGGACCACGGTAAACTTCTGCTCTTGTTCGATGCGGCTCTGCAGCCCGCGGAACTGCTTCTCCTTGCTCCAGTCGTTGAAGGCCGTCACCAGCACCACGCAGATGACTGACAGGAGGATGGCGGCGCCCTCGATCCAGCCCGCCTCCGCCTCCCCCTCGTCCTCCACGCCCCCGGCCGCCCTTCCGCAATCTGCCCCAGACAGTGAGAGTGCGTCAGCAGCCTGCGCCGACAGCTGTGCGCTCTCGCATACACCTCACACAGACACACTGCTAATGCTGTGCGCTCTCACATACACCTCACACAGACACACTGCTAATGCTGTGCGCGCTCGCATACGCTAATGCTGTGCGCTCTCACATACACCTCACGCAGACACACTGCTAATGCTGTGCGCTCTCACATACACCTCACACAGACACACTGCTAATGCTGTGCGCTCTCACATACGCCTCACACAGACACACTGCTAATGCTGTGCGCTCTCACATACACCTCACACATACACCTCACACAGACACACTGCTAATGCTGTATGCTCTCACATACACCTCACGCAGACACACTGCTAATGCTGTGCGCTCTCACATACACCTCTCACATACACCTCACACAGACACACTGCTAATGCTGTATGCTCTCACATACACCTCACGCAGACACACTGCTAATGCTGTGCGCTCTCACATACACCTCACACAGACACACTGCTAATGCTGTGCGCTCTCGCATACACCTCACGCAGACACACTGCTAATGCTGTGCGCTCTCACATACACCTCACGCAGACACACTGCTAATGCTGTGCGCTCTCGCATACACCTCACACAGACACACTGCTAATGCTGTGCGCTCTTACATACACCTCACGCAGACACACTGCTAATGCTGTGCGCTCTCGCATACACCTCACACAGACACACTGCTAATGCTGTGCGCTCTCACATACACCTCACACAGACACACTGCTAATGCTGTGCGCTCTCGCATACACCTCACACAGACACACTGCTAATGCTGTGCGCTCTCACATACACCTCACACAGACACACTGCTAATGCTGTGCGCTCTCACATACACCTCACGCAGACACACTGCTAATGCTGTGCGCTCTCACATACACCTCACGCAGCCAGTACACACTGCTAATGCTGTGCGCTCTCACATACACCTCGCGCAGACACACTGCTAATGCTGTGCACTCTCACATACACCTCACACAGACACACCGCTAATGCTGTGCACTCTCACATACACCTCACGCAGCCAGTACACACTGCTAATGCTGTGCGCTCTCACATACACCTCACACAGACACACTGCTAATGCTGTGCGCTCTCACATACACCTCACGCAGACACACTGCTAATGCTGTATGCTCTCACATACACCTCACGCAGACACACTGCTAATGCTGTGCGCTCTCACATACACCTCACGCAGACACACTGCTAATGCTGTGCGCTCTCACATACACCTCACACAGACACACTGCTAATGCTGTGCGCTCTCGCATACACCTCACACAGACACACTGCTAATGCTGTGCGCTCTTGCATATACCTCACACAGACACACCGCTAATGCTGTGCGCTCTCACATACACCTCACACAGACACACCGCTAATGCTGTGCGCTCTCACATACGCTAATGCTGTGCGCTCTCACATACGCTAATGCTGTGCGCTCTCACATTTAGCTCACAGTCACACACAAACACTCCCAATACTGTGCACTCTCACATACACCTCACATAGTCAGGACACACTCCTAATTATGTGCACTCTCACATACACCTCACACAGTCAAGACACACTCCTAATTCTGTGCACTCTCACATACACCTCACACAGTCAGTGCTTGCGACCACTATTGGGAACTTCTCATTTGTTACATGACACCTGGGATTAAATATTAATTTTGTCATTTGAAATGAAAATTGACTGGTTACAGAGCACTTACACCTTTCAAGTTTCGAATTTCCTTAATGAGCATATGATCACTGGAACAGCATTTTGACAGCAATGAAAATATTCAGTACTTCCAACAAATTATAAATTTGCTGGGGAAATGTGCACATTTTTCATTACAATAAACAACCTCATGGAGCTGGAGTAAAGCCTGAAAACTACAACGAAATCATAAAATCGAAATCATTAAAATGCTCCATCCCTGATATCCATGACAATGATGCAGTTATTGGTCTTTAGATAGATATCAGTCTTAATTTTAAATAATGCTGAACAGCTACATACTACCTCCATCTCGCTACTTAACTATGCAAGAATGCTACGCTAAGTGTCTAAATACCAGCCCCACAAATTGAATTCAATACTCATCTGCTTTAAATAATCGAAAATTGAGCTTAAACTTAAACAGGTAACAGTGAAGAACACACCACATTAGTCATGACAGGATTTTGACAAAGAAAAGATGCTTACGCTCTCTTTCAGCATCTGGAGGTCTATAAAAAGAAAGGCCTAAGGAGACTATGGCTGCCACTTCTAGAATAATTAGTGTTACATCCTGCAATGCTTCCCACACTAATTGGAGAAATGTTTTTGGCTTTTTTGGAGGTATAAAGTTCATTCCAAATGTTTCTTTTCTTTTACTGATGTCTGCAGGCTGTCCACTTAAACCTAAAAGACAAAAACAACAACAAAAAAAATCATTAGCATCATCAAGCATTGAGAAACCATACCAACAATTATTATTTTTTTTTTTTGCTTTGGTGGTCAAATCAAAACCAAAGATGCTCAGAGCTGCAGAACAAGATTCATCTGTACACAGATTAAGGCACCATTAGAATTTTGGCATCCACGAGTCCCGACTTCTGTGAACAAAAACCTTAATCCGCACTGCAAAACAGACCAGGTAAGCAATCAAGCAGAGCAAATGTACTCCGCTGTATTCTGTAATACACATTCTGTGGGGAGGGGAACAAAGCACATACTTTAATAGAATAAGACCAGAAGATCCGTGGTGCGTTATGTAAGCAGGCTTCCCAAAAAAAGAAAGGGGAAAAAAAAAAACTGAATCTCTGATTTTACTTCTAAAGCGCATCAGCATTCCGGACAGCCAGTATAATAGGCGTGCGCTCGAATGCGATAACGTAGCTGGCGTCAATGCGCTTCCTGCTTGCTCCACGCTTAACAGGGGCAGCTCTTTGCACTCCTCCTACCTCAGGGGGAAATGGGACAGGCACTGCGTCAGCAGGATGCTAACAGAAGCCCAGTGACTGACGGGGGCCATAATGGGGAAATGTGTACGGACCCCGGGACGCATCCGCCTGCCACTATAACACGGAAAACCGCGCTGTGGGTCGCTATAGGTCACGTTGATAGAGGCCTAGAAATAGGTCCGCCTGCTTAGACTTAGTTTTGTTCTCACCTTTTCTTCTTTTTAAGTTCAAGCCAGGCGTACAGTGCATTCTCATGGACAGTATGAAAGAAATGAACACTTAAATATAATGACCTGAGAATCGAACAGCTGCCGCAAACAACTGTTGTACTGAGCCCCTGCTCCTGACAATGCTCTCTCTCTTACCCCCGTCTTCACAGTTTCTCCCTGTTGTCTTCAAGTTCTCCTCCACTACTCGCCCTTTACTCTTCCTTTACTCAGGAGCTCTCCCCTGCTACTCAGACTCTTCTCCTCCCTGCCTCATCATCATCTTTCTTTCTCTCTCTCTTTCTCCCTCCCCCCTGTCTCTCTGTCTCTCTCTCTCTCTCCTCTTGTAAAACAGGACCGCAACTCTCCTGATCATTGTGAGAATGCCCCTCAGTCTGAACATTACTGCTGATTGCTTCCTTGCTGGTAGTATTAGCCTGGTGGAGCGAGAGATCTGTTCCAGAGCTGAAATGCATGGGCAGGCTGCATGAGAGGGACAGGCTGGAGAACAGACACCTGGGAAATCAATCATGTCTTCATCCTCACAGCGGCCTCAGCCACGACACTGCAACTCTCAGGTTACTGGCAAGTTAACTCTCCAAACATAATGATAATGAATAAATAAGTTATAATGACGATCATGTTGACTACCATTATCACCAGATTTTATTATTATGGCTAATTTTTGTGTCATGTTCACTAGCACACTAAACTGCACAACCTTTACGCAGGCATCTAAAAAATACAAATACTTGAACACTTGAACACAGTGTAATCGTATTTTAAAACACTCATTAAAACCTCAGAACTCATTAGACTTCATGGCAATTAATCTTTGTCAGACCTCTGAGGAGGAGAATGCCCTGGGGATGTGAGGAGTGTGGGGTGCCGTTTCAGTAATGAGGAGGAGAATGCCCTGGGGATGTGAGGAGTGTGGGGTGCTGTTTCAGTAATGAGGAGGAGAATGCCCTGGGGATGTGAGGAGTGTGGGGTGCTGTTTCAGTAATGAGGAGGAGAATGCCCTAGGGATGTGAGGAGTGTGGGGTGCTGTTTCAGTAATGAGCAGGAGAATGCCCTAGGGATGTGAGGAGTGTGGGGTGCTGTTTCAGTAATGAGGAGGAGAATGCCCTAGGGATGTGAGGAGTGTGGGGTGCTGTTTCAGTAATGAGGAGGAGAATGCTCTGGGGATGTGAGGAGTGTGGGGTGCTGTTTCAGTAATGAGGAGGAGAATGCCCTGGGGATGTGAGGAGTGTGGGGTGCAGTAATGAGCAGGAGAATGCCCTGGGGATGTGAGGAGTGTGGGGTGCCGTTTCAGTAATGAGGAGGAGAATGCCTTGGGGATGTGAGGAGTGTGGGGTGCCGTTTCAGTAATGAGGAGGAGAATGCCCTGGGGATGTGAGGAGTGTGGGGTGCAGTAATGAGGAGGAGAATGCCCTGGGGATGTGAGGAGTGTGGGGTGCCGTTTCAGTAATGAGGAGGAGAATGCCTTGGGGATGTGAGGAGTGTGGGGTGCTGTTTCAGTAATGAGGAGGAGAATGCTCTGGGGATGTGAGGAGTGTTGGGGTGCTGTTTCAGTAATGAGGAGGAGAATGCCCTGGGGATGTGAGGAGTGTGGGGTGCCGTTTCAGTAATGAGGAGGAGAATGCCCTGGGGATGTGAGGAGTGTGGGGTGCCGTTTCAGTAATGAGGAGGAGAATGCCCTGGGGATGTGAGGAGTGTGGGGTGCCGTTTCAGTAATGAGGAGGAGAATGCCCTGAGGATGTGAGGAGTGCTGGGGTGCTGTTTCAGTAATGAGGAGGAGAATGCCTTGGGGATGTGAGGACTGCTGGGGTGCTGTTTCAGTAATGAGGAGGAGAATGCTCTGGGGATGTGAGGAGTGTGGAGTGCTGTTTCAGTAATGAGGAGGAGAATGCTCTGGGGATGTGAGGAGTGTGGGGTGCCGTTTCAGTAATGAGGAGGAGAATGCTCTGGGGATGTGAGGAGTGTGGGGTGCTGTTTCAGTAATGAGGAGAAACTGAGGATGTGAGGAGGTGGTGAATGCCTTGGGGCATAAACAGACTAGAAGAGTTCCTGATGAGGCTGACAGATGAAACTGCTGCTCATGGAAGAGCTATGTCACATCCTGGTAATGAGTCAGCCTCAGAGCTGCACGCCGCAGTGGGATGGAGTCCACACAGCACAACAGAAGCCAGCCTTTCAATCACGACCGATCACCAACCCTCCGTCAGCTCCTCACTGCGCTACACTGCCTCACAACGGTCAATACGGCTCGTGTTTGACTTGGAGAATAGTGAATAGTGTTCTACAAGCCTTCTGCCGAGCCACAGAGAAACCTGCAGCAACAGCACCAGCAGAGCTGAAACCATACAAAAAAAGAGGGATGAGGCAAGCACTTTCATACCCCACTAAATCTGAGCCCATCAAAACCAACCATTGTCAAAACTAAAGATTCTAGCCTATATCTTAGGAGGCAATCACAGTGTCCAGCAGGGCCTTGCTTTAAATTATTTCATTGGCATTTACTGGCTGTTGTACCTCTTAAGCAATAACACCTGCATAACTACAATTACCATAAGCAGACAGAACTGAAGCATTAGAATTCACAGTTGGAAACCCTGCATGGGAATAAGGCCGATTTATTTAAAATCTGCACATAAGATTAAATACAAATTAAAATGAGTAATTAAGATCATTTAGATAATTACTGCCTAACAATTCCCTGTGTAAAAACACAATAAACCGACCCTCATGTATCCATATTTGTCTACTTCCTGCCTAGCAACACGAACCTCAATGCATCAGTACCACAGGATGTACAATATGGCAACCGGCAATTAAATACTTTGAAGAATGAAAGGCAGTGTGGGATTGGATACAGGGGGTGGGGGGGGTGGCAGAGGACAGGGAGCGATGTAGAACTGAAGAGGGGGGGGGGGGGGGGGGGGGGTACAGGGGCTGGGATGCTGAGTAATTGAGAAGGGACACAGGCTGTGATTCAGCGCGAGCGGGGAGGGACGGAGAGTAATTGGGAAGAAGGGAGGGGGGGATTTACTCCTGCCTCTGCCTCCCAGTGGAGATGACACTGATGACTCAGCTCTTATCTCCCAACCAAAGGCCACAGGTTTACCCTGCGCGGCGGCGCGGCTCGCTCTCGCCGCCCGCTTTGATTCCCCGCAGATGTAATGAACGGACCGAGAGCAAAAACCAATTTCGTTTATCAAACGGCTTTTCTATTTAGGGAAAATAAACAGATTATTTGGGGGGGGGGGACTACAAATAAATAATAATAAACAAACCGCCGCCAAACAACCAAACACTGTATTTACACAACTCCAGAGTCGACCACAAACTGTAGGCATCTAATCAAAAGATGTCTTCCCTTTTATGATTTATCTACCTAATAGTTATGCTTATCCCCAGTCGACCCCCACAAGTACTGCCGGCTCTCCTTGGGCTTCGGGACATGATTAGCCTCCCCCTCCCGGCTCAGAGGGGGACGAGGCAGGCATCTAAATGTGTAATGGTGTTCGCACGTGGATAACACCCCGTCCACTGCCAGCCACAGTGCTGACTGCGCGGGCATGATGCTGCATTTGCCCTTGCGAAGGCGCTGCAGCGCACTGCTCCGTTAAACGCCAGTGACCCTCCGGGTTGGGTCACGGTGCAAGGACACCTGGCGTTTACGCCGTAGCACCAGCTACAATGCGGCTGCGGGACAGGTGAAAAGCGGGGGGGATAAGCAATGGCAGAAAAACATAGGAAATGAGAGTAAAGCAAATAAATCCAGAAGAGAGCAATCATCTGCTGTTATGTGCTTTCAGGTCAGGGGGATTACACAGGTAAATCAGGCTGCTCCAGCTTGTCTGTGGGGCGCAGGCACAGGGGGAGGCGGGCTGTGTCCATCTGCCGGCTCTCCCACTGAGGGGTGAGGCTCCTTGTGATGCTTAATGCTCTGAGCTGACATTACAGAGACTGCTCTGTAAACGGGGCAGCAACAAAGGGCAACTCTAGCGGGTGCAACTGTCCCACATGGTCCTTTTCAATGTTCACAACCAAACTGTACGGTTACCTGGGTACATAATGGCACGGCTGCAGTAGGGAGCCAAGGAAATATCCTATTCAAATCCTTAGAACATCTCTGTCCAAACAGACCAGTGGTGTAGACATCCCTGGTACTAATACCTCAACACAGACTCTGTCCACTATACCACAGATCTTTCACAGTGCTCTGTATCCACAAATGGATATAGCCCGCACAACACTCTGTACGAATCAGAGGCAAAAGATACTGTGTGTTTAGAGGGTGGGAACTGAGATCTAATATTACAGCATCGCAGGCATTTTCTGCAGAGAGGAGAGTTTGAGGGAAAACGTAAAACGCTCAACACGTGAAATCAGCCTTTTTGCTTCTGTGTTCGCTGCCATGATGGATATTCTTCCTGCTTCTCTGATTTACAGTGCTGACCGAGTCTGAGTCTGCCTAATCCTGAATATTAAAAACAGTGCCAGCGTTCAGAAGAATAGGAGGAACAAATCTACAATCAGACCTGGTAAATGAGAGCACAGGCATGGTAAGCTGATCTCCCACAGAAGCTGCCCTCCATGTGCTCCTGTAAATTTCACCTGGGCTGTACAGAAACATGCAATAGCGTAAAACAATGATGTGAAATTACCCAGTAACCCTTTTCAGAAACACTTTCAAAGATTACATATATTTTTTTGGTCTCAGTTGACTTTAGACTACAGTATAACACCTTTGGCCTCTTCATCAAATGGTATTTACAGAGACGTGAAAACATTTACACAGAATCCTGGGCTGCCAGACAGGATAAAATTCATGCAGCACAGAAAAGCAAATCCTTTCCTTTTTTTCCTTTTTTCCAAATGCACATTATCAGAGCTGTGATTCCCTCAGAAAAGGTCACTCAGCCCAGGCAGCAGAGCACTCTTTTTTAGTATATGGTAGTACTCATGCAATCATAGCTAAAGATAAGGCACAAACCTTTAGCTCGTACTGTGAATAAATAAGCACTACCATGTACTGAAGAAATTAGAAAAAAAAACTGCTGCCTGATATGAATGCAGAGGTTTTCAAAGCCCGGCAATCACTATTTGAGTCTAACATACCAATTTACACATAAGTGAAACAGAGTGTGACGGTTCAAAGAAAAATCGATATTGCCTGTTCCCGGCAGGGGCCTCTCTGGTCCACAGGGCACCAGGGTTTATCGAAGACACAGAAACCAGACGCAGTGGGGCATGAAACACCCTCAACAGGACAGTTACAATGACTGTGCCAGGGCTGCATGAATTTCTGCACCCCTGATTGGACCAGACTGGCTGGAAATGTACCTGTTACAGCCTCAACAAGGAATTGCCCTGGGTCTACAGCAGCAAGGACCTGCTGGCCTGTGAAGTTTCTCCAATGGAAAACACACCCACGTTATTGACAGACTGCCGGAAATGTCAAGACTTGTTCAGGAATGTCATCAGAAACACACCGCAAAAACACTGACCAAATAGTGTGGTTTTCTGCATCATCTATCAAACTTGCAGCTTGGCTTGGATGCAACCTATATGATTTAGGTTTAATCATGAAATAAGCTACATACTAGAGGGTTAACATTTTACAAACACACTGTATTCAGCATAATAATAAATGTATGATGGTTGTAATTGTATTACGTACACAGTCATCTAAAACACTTTCTGTGTATTATTACAGCAGATATTTGCATGAGAATAGTTGGTCATTGACTTGTACTTATTTAATGTATTCATCACTGGTGAAACAGATTTACTCCTCACTATCAGCCAGGAGGTACAAATCCAATGAACAGTCATTAAAGGGAGGAAAACTGACTACACTGAAGGCTTTCTGTCATATTTCTATATTCACTTGTTCAATTTAAATGCATAAGGCTAAGGTGCCCAAATGCATTTTGCAGCCATTTAGGTAGCTCCCAATCCTGGCAAACAACTATCTTGGCATGTTTCATATGCAGCCTAATAACCTCTGTGCAAACAAGGAAACTGTACAGTACACTCGTGCTTAACAAAATGAGAGTATTTTTTAAAGAGGATGTTGGCTAAAAGTCAGTGTTCTGCATACACCCAAATGCAAAGAACAAGACAAGCTATGTAATGTGTAATTTTTCTGGCATTACCAAAATTCTGTCAGACAGGAAATGGTTGTGTGACCACTGTCACTGCTGGGAAAAGGTGCAACCAATTTCTGAGCTCGGGCCATAGGGCTAAAAGCCAGCACCTTGCCAACTGAGCCACTCAGCACCCTGTCAGACAGGAAATGCTTACCAGAGAGTCACCATGCCTACACATAATAAGCACTCAATCAATGCAATTCAATTACCATCTTCCAAAAGGAGCGTCAAATGAATGAGGCATTGACAGAAATCTTTTGAGATGCAACGCGTTTTTGAAATTGCATAATTTTATGGCTGATGCTCATTTAACGGAGGTACCTCATCTAAAAATTTAAATTTCATGCTTTATGACATTTATCAAGTTCTGAAAAATTGGACATCTTCCTGTAAGCCTAGAATCAACCCCTCCTCCTCCATTCAATGACGCAAGCCACCTTATGACCGGTTAGAGATTTCATCCGAGTGAGCAGAGAAATACAAAACCCTGCCAGAAAAGAAGCTGCTTTTCCCCCCAGATAGCTCTCTGATCTCTTAAAACACCAATAATCACACAGTAAAACTTGCGCGTGTATAAATGTGTGGTATCAAAAGCAGCTTATTTTCAGCATGGTTTTGTGTTTCTCCATTTACTGTAATGAAAAGCCCCTGGCTGATACTGGCTTGTGTCATCGACTGAGGGGGGTGGGTTCTAGACTTACAGGATGCAGTTCAGAATGCTCAATCGTGCGTGCCGGCGCTCGATAGATATCATATAATCATCCGATCTTAATCGCTGAGCAGTCCTCTTTTGATGCTGCAACTTAGAAAGACTGCACTAACTACCATTTCCTAAAAGCAACCAACTCGCATTCATTTACTTGACTGAATTACACAATACTATAAATTGACACAGCACACAAAAAAATCTGAATAATAAATCTACAGGGGAGCTCAGGCAAAAATAAAAGGGTTAAGAAAACCAGCACGGAAAGGCAGAAATACTACCCTGAAGTATCAAAACTGACTTAAAATGTAATACCGGGGAACTCTAAAATACCCAAGATTAGCAAAGGATTTGCTTATGAGTTGAGAAATAGCCTACTTACTACCTAATTAGAAATCCCTTTCAGTTTTTAAAGCCCATGTAATCTTGAATGACTGCTTCACTTCACACGCCAAAATTGAATTAGCTTATTTAAAATGTGTCAGAAGCATAAACCACACTGCCAATTGCTCGCTGCTGGGGAACTGGTGCTGCCCTGTACCAGCTTATCTTATCCAAAGCTGAGAGGACATTAACAATGCGGGGCTTTGATTCCAGCTTTAAAATCTCCGGTCCCTGGGGGGTGGGGTGGACTGAATGGCTCATACACGGTTTGTGACATTCAGTGTAAATGCACTGATGGGACCTCTCCGTGCGAGGGATGCCATTAAGAGCAGAGCTGTGGTGCCGATCCTCCGCCTGTCACCTCGGCTCACCGAGTCCCCCCCTCGGCCCAAGCATCGAAAACCCCTCCGAGAGGTGGCATTTTACGCAACCCGCTCTCTGAAAGGGTCATCAGGGAAGGGTGAGAAAAGGCAGGTGGAAAAGGGAACTCAGCACCTGAGGAAACGGTTAAGTTGCAGGACTCAAGTGCACAGCATTCTTGAAACCATCATGCGAGATATATATACATATATACAGAGGCAAGACAAAAATACTGTATACAGTACAAAGGCTGTCTTTTGTAACTGCACCCATCACTATAAGTCACTAATAAACTGATAAACTCACCAAATATAAAGTACACATAAAAAACATACAAAAGTGCAGAGGTTCAGGATCTCAACAGGGATCTCTAGAGAAAAAAAAAATCTTGTTCTACTTTTTTCAGCATTCTTGTAATACAAAAATGAGGTTGACATATGGAATTTCTTTGTTGTATAATTTTATACGGCAATTAATAAAAGGTAACTATCTCAATGGAGCCAATATCAAATGTATGACTGAGCAAGAAAAAAAAAAAAAAAAAAAAACTACTTTGAAACATACTGTACGGAAATTACCAGTGATTCATTACAAGAAAAATAACCAAGGTAGAAATTTCTTATCTGCCCACCCAAGGATTAAAGAGAAATTCTAAAGAGAAAATTAAGCTTGTTTATGAGCAATTACTATTGCAGGACAATTGAATTTATCGTCTAAGATTTTGTGAGGAATTTCCTGTGGGTTAGAGGAATTTCCGGATCACCAGTGAGCCAACAGCTGTAATTCCCATTTGCAAACAAATTCAGTTTAGCAATGTACTTATCAAAACACAGACAGTGTATATACTTCAGAATTTATTGAACAATGGTAAAATTTAGGCATAAGTAGTTGGTAGCTAGCTAAGTGTGCCTATGCAAACAAATTGACACAGATGATCAGAAATTACACGTTTATTTCATACTTCACAGTATTATAAGTGACTGATGAATTACAGTAGGCTATTCAGTAAGTGAACACTGACTGCAAATTTCTTGATCATGTCCACCTCTTTTCTCCAATGCTGAGGTACACAGCTGCAAGTAGCTCCACAAAAAAAAGAAAAAAAAAAAAAAATCAGGCTGATGCATGATTGGCTGGCATCCAATACTGGTGTACTGCATAGATCTGATGCTGGCGACAGACATGTTGGCACTTCCATCAGGCAAGCTAAGGCAGCTACCTTAACAGAACGACACTTATTTCAGAATATCCAACACGAATAGATTAATGATTAGGTGTTCTTCAAATATTTCATGCACTGAGCTACACATTACACACTAAGAGTACAGAATCCAGAGGGATGAAACACTGGCATGTGGTACATGGTTTGGTCATCAGCCAGCCAGTTATCTTAATGCAAAACAAAAAGGCAAGTTTGTGAGGGCAAGTTTGGACTAACCAAAATGCCTTGCCCAGACACTCATAGTTACTCATGCTTGAACAATGAACTCAGGGTTCCTGTGATTCTAAATTTGTTTCAACAAGACATTTCTGGCAGATTAAACATTAGTAGCTTTTGTCTCACATGCCTTCAAATAGCTCTGGGCAGATTACGGAGTCAAACGTAATGTACACCAACACCCTGAAATTGCCAAATGTGATTCTTTTTGCATATCAATTGAAATTATATTCCAATGACTGACAAGCTAGAAAAGCAGACTTGCTTTTGCATGAGTACAAAATAAGAATTTGTACTTAATACACCAAAAACCTACAAGCAGAGTATGTGTGCGCAAACTCCGCAGTAGTTGTTGTGGGCATGATGCAGGTATTGTACAGTTTGGGCCTGATGAAAACCACAAAAGCTGTGGTGGAAATGGTGCCGTTTTAATCTGGGATCAAAACGAAAATCTCCACCCACTGGAGTTCAGCGAGGGTCACGGCAGCGATTAAGCACCATGTCTACGAGGAGGTAATAAAGCGCCCTGGCCTCTAACGGGGCCAGTCACCGTTACAGGCTCTGACTGGGCACTTTCCACACGACCACCATCAGCCAATCAGCATGGGCGCGTGTCAGACGGAGAGGAAGCAAGACAGAGAGGCTGCTTTTGGAATTGAAGAAATGCAGGAAACGACGAGAGATGCTCACAGGACGTGAAGGTAAAACGACTGCATGGAGCATTTTAAAGCACCCATACGGAGCCAATGCCAATGTATTTTGGCCTGAGAGTGCTAGCCTCACAGGGTTTTGTAAGTTAGCTTGCCGAGTGGCTGCTTGTAATAATCAATGCTTCACTGACATCCAGGATGGTTTGTGAAAGCTAGCAAGCATACAAGCCAACCCTACTACAGCAAAGTTAGATAAAATATTGCCTCTAATATTGTTGACTCCTTGTGTCATTGTGCTTGTGCTGTACTCTGCCTCACTTGTCAGTCGCTTTGGATAAAAGCGCCTGCTAAATGAATAAATGTAAAAGTAAATGTAAAATATGTTAGCAAAATAATGCCAGCTAGCTTTTTCAACCAAAGAGCAGGCAAATAACTAGACTAACTACAAAAAAAAAAAAAAAAAAACATCACTGTGTTCACTTCAATATATCTGACCACACCAATATACCACAGATGCATGTACTTGTTGTATACTTCTCTCTGATGTACACAGTCTGCACTGCAGGAAGATGTCTCTCTCTGTGATTAAATATTAATTAAATGTACTGATACCATACATGAATGAAGTATTAATATTTAATGAATGGCTGCTGTGTGTGGGCATTCTGAGCACAAATAATTTACTATATAATAAACACACATTACTGTAACTTTGTTTTCACTGCACATAGCAATGATGAGATTCAGTTATGCCTTATTCAGTTGTTTTTTGTACCCTGACAAATTCAACATCAATACAACATCAAACAAACACATTTACCCATTATAACTGGAGTAACTATTAGCAAACAATTTTCTGTGCATGAAAAAGCCTTGGCTAATTGTGAAAAGGCTGTAAAATGTGAAATGTAACAGTACAGTGTGAAGTAACAGTTCAAAGGAACAGCCACGGGGGAAAAAATCTAAACATAAATTCTCATAATACAATTCAACCAGCTAAATACAGAGGCAGAACTGTTAACAAGCACTTATGCCAGGGGACACTTCAAAACAGTTAAAATCATCTCAGCATGGCTGTATCAAAAGGCACCTGCAGCCATACAAAATAATCAATAACAGGACTTACTGCTAGCAAATAAATCATAAATCGAAGATCCTTTAACTTTCAACTGGCGACACATTTCAATGGGCCCTTAAATATGTTCACGCATTCTTACTGTAGTAAATTCAAAATGAAAACAGCTGATGACAAGAAACACAAATAAGCACAGGTAATGTGGAACAAACAGGGAAAGCCACTGGATACAGAACTACACAATACTGAGTCACACGTGGGCATAGACAAAGTGTGGAAACCAGAAGAGGCCTTCTTAAAATGCTGCTGCAAGGAGAGCCCGTCGGACACTGACCTTACAAACGTTACAACCGGTTGGACTAAATGAGGGCAAATTACATAAGTTTGCCAGAGGAAGGGGGAAAAAAAAAACCTCTCACCCTCAGTGGGTCTGTCAACTCTAAGGGTTGTGGGCTGTATCAGAGTGACTAGGACATGCAGTCTCTGGTTTCGACCAGATTATTATTATTATAACCATCAACAGATTTCACTATTGTAGCAAACTTACCAATGGAATCAAATAGGTACTTCATACCGAATTACACCAGTGGGTCATTGACTGGTAACAAATTAGTGTAAATCCATGGATGCATGTATAAAATACTGAGAGGTATAGCAATAAGGAGCAGGATTCATTGCCCAAAAATGGACAGATTGGATCCCCACATGGGCCACTGATACCCAAATTGCCTCTGCAAATATCTAGTTGCATAAATGGTGAACATGTGCAAAAAGAAAGCAATGCATGCCTCTCTGGATAAGAGAGTGTCTGTTAGGCAAATGTAACGTAACATATGAATATTGACTTCAATGAACTGCACACGTGCTTAATTATGTTGGACATTTACATTTTAACTTTAGTGGATGCCAACACACGTATAGCCTTCATATAAACTATTACTGTATATATTCCATGAATTCCTATTTAAACTATTAATTCTGCATTAACAAAATCTCCTGAGTGCTTACAGCTAATTAACTTACTTCCAATTAGTAATTAAAGCAATCACAGAATGGGAAGGAATACATAATTTTTTATTAAGTCATCAGTAATTAATGCAATGACAAATCTATTACAGACCTCCACCACATTTCAGCTATTTTGTATCGTATATTTCACATGACTGCTAAGGAAACTGACAGCATGTCAGGCATTACCTACGATGCAGTGTCCCTCTCACACACACACACACACACACACACACACACACACACAGTCACTGCAGAGACCGACAGCACACCACTGGTGTCTCAGACTGTCACTCGTTCCGCCCAGAGGCCCACAGACCTGCCGCTGCATCTTTCCCCTGCAAACACAGCACGGGGGCCCTGCCACATCGGCCCAGTCACAGATGCGGGGGCCAGATGTCTGGAGAGGAACGACACACTAAACACAGTAAAACACAATGTACCATTACTGCGCAGAGCTGGGGCCAATCAGTAAAATGCTGCCAAAAACAAGTCTGCAATCCTTTTCCAGAGTTTTGGTCCAGTAGCCAGGCATACAGCCACTCTGTCTGAGGTTTTCATCTGTGCCCATGTGTGGCACAGGGCGTGAAAAAGCTGGTCCTTGGCCCAGGTGAGGTCTGCTCTGACCATGAGCATGCAACACCTTGCCTGAAACGGCGCTCGACACTGACTGTGGACTGCTGGCTAAAAACTGCTGTCTGACCTCGCTGCTATACAGTCTTAACCCTAAGGACCCCTATGGCCTGGACCATGTCTTAGCTTGTAGAACATTCCTCTCTGAACCCTGTCTTAGCTGGGAGAAAGAAACAACTGATTCTTCTTCATTCAGTTGAACAGTACACCTTCAATATCATATAGTGATTCGATTCTAAAAACAACAAGAGCAGACTATGGTTGGAAACACAGTTTACTACAGAATGTATGACAAGAGTGGATATTCTCCTTTAAGATACAACTGGAGAAAACGAATCCCAAGATACTGTAGTAGCCCTCATTCACTTCCTTTGTGACCAAGTTAGCATATCCTACATTTACAACCTTCTGCCACTATGAGGTGAAAAAGCCAGTAAAACAGTCATGGTCACTGAACAGTGCCTGTTCATGTATTCTTTATGGAAGGTATGCGGGAGACTGAAGATCCTTTTAGTCCTCCTGACAGGGTGAATGAATACTTAGTTAAATCCTGACTAAACCAAGCGGACGATGCTCCGTATCTGCAGTTAGTTGATAACCAATGAAGGGACTTCATTGGTTATCTTCAAGGGACTTCCCTTCAAATATTGCACTGGTGTATCGGTATTGGTATTGACCTGTACAGGACTAATAAAAACATTCGCTGAAGGCGAAAGTTCAAATCTGACCCCGTTTTTTTTTAAGGGGTTTACATGTTCTTTCTATGTCCCTGTGGATTTTCTTGAGATAATCCTCTTTCTTCCAACAATCTGTAGACATATTGATATAGGTGCGCGTGTGTGTGCGCGTGTGTGCGCGTGTGTAGTGACAGACCCACTCTGCTGTTCCTGTTCAGTTCAGCTCAGCCCTGACTCACCACGCTCCTCCAGAGGATAATATGGGTGCTGAAAATGGACGGAGGGAGGATCAGCTAAGGCTGAAGGCAGACTGATTAATCATTTCCCTTTGTTCTGGACTCTGTTTGCCCTGCAGCAGCTGATGTTCGGATTCCTCGTGCACCGCACAGAGCCCTCCAGAGCTCCCTCGCTAACACGCGCATGTGCACCAGGGGCGTTTAAGACTATGCTGACTGGTCGTCTTAATGGTTAACACAATGCTGAGAATCAGTCTGATACGGCCGTGATTAGAAGGGCAAACGTGGAGCTATCTCAGAGGGCTGCCAGTGAGTGACCAGAGCCTGAATGACTTAATCCAGAGGAAACCACATCTTTTCCAGAAAAGCACTCAACAAAACAAAACAAGACAAGCATGCATGGACTGTCCACTCCAGGGGGAAGGTAAAGAGAGATAATGGCTAAATAGGCACTAAATATGCATTCACAAAATACTTCACACTACATCCAGGTAACTGCCATTTCAAGAGATGCCTTCACTGTGGCTTCAGTACAAGGGCATTGAAGATGAGTTATAAAAGACACATTTAATGGAAGTATCAGTCCAGCGCATATGAGCAGGAAGATCAAACAGAACCATGAAGACCTAAAAAGGAAAAGGAAGGCATTAAGTACATAATGAAGGACACGCTTACCGTCTATAGGTGACGATTTCAATCTGGAACAAAGTCCTTGAACACCTCCGTAAGTCTCCTGTATTTTGTGTAATCCTTCGCCTCCCCGCAGTTCCATGAGAGATCGCAGCTCTTTGAGGGAGCAGCCGAAGTCTCCATCGTGATTGGCCTCCGCCATGGAGTTCTTGACTCCACTGTACGAGTTCTTGGCCATGTCTCCTCTGTGCCGCGCACCGCTTCAGCTACAGGGGTGGGGGGGGAGGGCAACCCAACCGGAGAGAAAAATCCTCAGTGATAAAAGCCAGGTATCTCCCATAAACCGCTCAAATCCTGTGGAGGGGTACGGCTAAGTCCGATTCCAGGAAGTGCAATCTCGGTGAATTAAAAGCCATTTCCTTCAGACAGCAGCGTGCCTATTCTTTCATGTTGACAGGCTCCTGTCACAGCTCCGGAGATTTCAGCATGCAAAGATCTGGAACGCACAAAGAGAAAATTAAATTACTCCAACCTGCATTCTCAAAATGTTCTGACGAAATCTGTGGCAACATATACATTTAATGTTTTCACAGCTTGCTATTTCACCGTACAACATCAACATCAACAAGTGCTGGGGTGAACCAAAATTTTATATACTGCACTGCCACAAACTGTACCCACATATGTGAAAGCTCAGGTGGAAATACTGGGAGCTGGTGGCACAACTAGATCTGAAAATAGAAAGTAGGAACTCCAGGTCACTGGCAAGAGTTCAACATGAAATGCTACCCTTTTGAGGGGAAAAATATCTGGACTTATTTGAGGACCAGCGTGGGAACCAGCCTTTCATCGACACAAGACATGCATTTAAAAAGGGCAGAGAATTCAGTTCGCAGCTCGGATGTGAACATGTAACTGACTGCTGAGTCTCCCAGGAGCAGATTCCTGCTCATCTGAACTTGGAACAAACACAAACACGTCATGTTTAGCTTGCTACATTTGAGCTGGCGGCAGCATACGAAACCACACTGAGGAAAGCAGGGTTAACTCGTACCCATGGACGACTACAAGGCTCCTTGGCACTTGATTTTCTTTTTTTTCCCTGAGGGAATTTTACATCACTGCCTTTATTTTCCAAGTGAAATCCTTGCTCTTTTCAGCAGCACTGTGTTTGCATTTGAGGGTGGAGTTGCCCCCTGCCCCGGAGCGTTTCTGACCCCGAATGTGGCGAATGGTCACCTCAGATGCGGCACACTTAATCAGGCACAACTACAGCTGCCTTATCAGCAAGGAGAACTGTTATCCCTGTTACACAGAGGATGGCAGACAATACATCAGGGAGCCAGTCTCCCAAAGTGTCACTACCATTCTGTCCAAGTTTCTGTGCTCAGTGGACTCTGAGGCACAAACACACACACACACACACACACACACACACACACACACACACACACACACACACACACACACACACACACACACATACACATACACACACATACACATACATACACATACATACACATACATACACATACACACACATACATACACATACACACACATACACACACATACACACACATACACACACATACACACACATACACACACACACACACACACACACAACAGGACAGTTTTTACTGAAATCAACCAGAGGGAATACCTGCCAAGTCAATTTAAGACACGAGGGGCCAAAATTAGCCCTCTGTTATGCATGATTATCATACTGGCCCGAGAGACATCTGCTCAGGGTAAAATGTGTGTATGATTGATGCACCTATTCAGAAAAGTGAAGGTTTTTAATAAGAAATAAAGAGATGAAGCAATCAATAAACTACTGAAAAGCACAGAGTCATTTAGTGCTATATAATGAAATAATGAGAGATGGAAGTTAGCCGAGTTAAGATAATGAGAAATAGAACTTTCAATGGCCTTCTGAAAATCCATACTTCATGCATTTAAAAGCACACACAAAATGTAGCTAAAATAAATCAATAAGGATGTTGCCTTTTAGAAGTTTTAACTATGCATTGTCATTCAATCTTATAAACCTAAGACAGAGTTTTCAAAGTGTGGTAGTCCACAATCGAGTAAACAGTTATTTGCCTACATATTTTACACTGCGACTTTCACCAACTTTGTCCATCTCCAGATTTTTCCATTAGGACTTAACAAATAACAAATACAAGAAAAAAAAAAACATCTTGCAATCCAAGGTCAAATAAGCAGCACAAGATTTATTTTTGAAATCGTACCAACATGTTGAACTAAACAATTAATTCATGTCCTCATGGCTGAATACTTGATTCACCCCAAAAAGGGTGCTTCTAAGGTCTAACGGCTGTCCATAAAAATCCTAACCTGGCATTTCTATTCTACAGAGGAAAAAAATAAAGAAAACTTTTAATCTGCCAACTCAAATATTTCAAGAGTGGAAAAGAAATCGCAACACCTGGGGAAACCAGCAGGACTGTTGATGAAGAGGACCTGTCGCTCAAGCAATCCTCATCTTTTCTGGCCTTTTACAGGTATAAAATTTAGCCTTAGCCATCTGTTAAAATGCCTCACTGAGATAAACAGCTATCTAGCTAATAGCAGTCATCTGACATTTCGTAATGAAATTTACAAGCAAGCTGATCTGAAATCCGACCAAGGTATTATATATCTTAATATAACATGGAAGTGAACAACAGGCTTTTGTGATTACCAAATAAAAACATAATCATGATTTTTTTGGAGTTCAGTAACTTGAACAAACATTGTCTTACTGCAATAGAGAGTTGATATATCTATAGTGTACAAAGTGTTAAATGTGCAAAGTCTATGTGGGAGTAACAGTGTGGATGAGAGGGGAAATTGCCTCTGTCTGTCTTCTCCCAGTTCCCATCCCACACCAGGAACAGGGAGCTGCTCAGTCCTGCATTTCAGAGACACCACTACCGGCTCGCTGGCTGGCTGCCTTATCGCTAAACACACTTCAAGTCAGTAGATTCACTGCACACCTTCTCAACTGTTAACTCAGCTGAACATTATTTTAAGTTATTTTAAATTATACACTCTCTAAAGCCATTTAGCCATCTAAAGCAAGGCCAATTTATGCCAGCCAAATATATATATATACTGGGAGTATCTATGGTGGCGTTAAAAAAAAACATCGGCAAATTACAAAGCTTATCTTTTATCATTTAACCGAATGCATGTAATTTTTTATTTGCAAAAGTCTTCCCGATAACCCTGCCTTCCTACAGCAGACAGAGCTTTAGGGTTGGTTAAACTGATTGCTCGGAATGCAAAGAGTGTGTCACCTTCAAAGGCTGAAAAGAGAGCAAATTGTGAAGGTGGATCTGAATGAACGGCAATGCGGACAGGCAAGATTAGCAGGCCTCATCTCAAAACACCCCGCAGTTTACACGGCTGTCACTACACAACTGCAACACAGCCAGTTCTTCACTTTTATATGGTGGCTCGGTGGGGAGAGAGGCCTTTCCCTTAAGCTCACATTCAGGAGCACGTTATACAAAACCACTGCCACTTGTGCATTCACTTAAAAGCACACGACCCTTGGACAGAATCAATCTAAACAAATTCGGAAAAAGACTAAATCATCTGTTAGGCCAGGACAGCTAACGCAATTTTTCCAACTTAACTTCCAAGACTCTTTCTCCGATTCCTCTGTAATGACTGACGAGCGTACTTACATAAAAGCCCCAAATTTTCTTCCCCATAGCAACAGGTGGCTGGAGCCGAGCAAGCGAGGTCATGGAATATGGTGCCTTTTATATACCCCCATAATTATGCCTGTCGTCATTTGCGGAGGGTGCCATTTTCTTGGGGAAAAGCAAAATTCTTCCTTGAAAAAGCATATGACCTTCAGCGCGCGAGCGCCTGCTTTGTTAGAGGAAGAGGCTCGCTAAATGATTATCTCAGGAAAGCTTCTCCCTTAATCTAATTAGGCAATCTGTGGCACCAGAAAGGATCCACATCTCTGTTGAGCGCGAGGCCTTCGTACGTGGCTCAGAGGACGGGGGAAGTTCCTCTTTGAAATGGAGCTAATGCAACCCCACCAAAACTACGCTCGTCCTGCCACTTTCACCATTCCCGCAGCCCTAAAATTCCCCCCCGCCTTCACAGCAAAACGCAACAGTTGCCACTCTCCATAAGGAGGATTCCATTTGGATGAATTTCTCGGAATAAACACCAGGGGGGAACGTACCATGTTAAGAACACACCGTGGGGGTGTCCAGGACAGGGAAGCCAAAAGGCAAGGGGAAAGAAAAACACCAGCGGTAAAGAATGAAGTGAAAATGCATAAGCCGATCTGCAGGTTGAACGTGTATGAATTCACACTGGCCGTCTGCAATGTGGCAGAAAGAAAAGCTCCTGAATGACAGCTCTTCGGATCCTATTAAAGACACGACCCACTGCAAGCGGAGCACACTTCCTCCTCCATCGGAGAGGTCAGAGTATGCCACGATCTCAGAGGCCACTCGCGGGGTGCGAAATGTAAAGCATTGTGAGACACTTGTTTCCAATCCACTTTACCCACGCTCTTTCCAACCTGGGGGGACTGCATATTCATTAGACTGGATAACCTTCTGTCATTGTAGAATTCAAATATTTTGTAATTTCGTAAAACTCTCTGCATCCATTTTCTCTGCATCTCTTTTTGTTTATTGCTAGATTGGGGATTTATTTTGGACCAGAGGCTTACAACCATAACTCTCTTTACTGTTGAACATTGAAAGCCCTTGTCAAATGTGCTTATTTCTGTGGGTCACAACAGTTGCTCACGCAAATAGAAGTTATTCAGCAATTTGGAGAATCCAGAAAAAAATAATAGGGCTGTAACAATCAAACAGTAGAAAACATCCAAATATGTCAAAAAGCATTACTGCAATAAGAATTACTACTATAAAAACACTTACCATAAAATACCTACATATAAGAGTGGTAACAGTGAAACAGACCTTGGCTTTTTTCTCTGACGATCAAAATGAAATGCGTTTCATTGTGCTGGTCACCTTGACATTGCATCCCACTGAATGTCATCTTAAAGTGGTCTGCCGGTGCAAATACCAACCAGGTCTTGCCTAGATGCAGATTGGAATGCAACAGCATAACCTGTTATGCCAGAATGCCAGAAAGGATGATGGGAAGCTATAGGAAATGAACTTGCCTGCTTTCCATTACCATTTTTGGTTTCTAAACTTTGTTCAGTTCATATTAAAACTGCTGAAAGTGCATGCTTTTTCCAAAAAGATTTTCCCCTGATAGCTACATGCGCTTTTTTTTCCAGAGACACATTTGGATGTCCAATAACACCTTCTCAACTGTTAACTCAGCTGAACATTATTTTAAGTTATTTTAAATTATACACTCTCTAAAGCCATTTAGCCATCTAAAGCAAGGCCAATTTATGCCAGCCAAATATATATATATATACTGGGAGTATCTATGGTGGCGTTAAAAAAAACATCAGCAAATTACAAAGCTTATCTTTTATCATTTAACCGAATGCATGCAATTTTTTATTTGCAAAAGTCCCGATAACCCTGCCTTCCTACAGCAGACAGAGCTTTAGGGTTGGTTAAACTGATTGCTCGGAATGCAAAGAGTGTGTCACCTTCAAAGGCTGAGAGCAAATTATGAATCTTTTATTATGGTCTTGCCTAGATGCAGATTGGAATGCAACAGCATAACCTGTTATGCCAGAATGCCAGAAAGGATGATGGGAAGCTATAGGAAATGAACTTGCCTGCTTTCCATTACCATTTTTGGTTTCTAAACTTTGTTCAGTTCATATTAAAACTGCTGAAAGTGCATGCTTTTTCCAAAAAGATTTTCCCCTGATAGCTACATGCGCTTTTTTTTCCAGAGACACATTTGGATGTCCAATAACACCTTCTCAACTGTTAACTCAGCTGAACATTATTTTAAGTTATTTTAAATTATACACTCTCTAAAGCCATTTAGCCATCTAAAGCAAGGCCAATTTATGCCAGCCAAATATATATATATATACTGGGAGTATCTATGGTGGCGTTAAAAAAAACATCAGCAAATTACAAAGCTTATCTTTTATCATTTAACCGAATGCATGCAATTTTTTATTTGCAAAAGTCCCGATAACCCTGCCTTCCTACAGCAGACAGAGCTTTAGGGTTGGTTAAACTGATTGCTCGGAATGCAAAGAGTGTGTCACCTTCAAAGGCTGAGAGCAAATTATGAATCTTTTATTATGGTCTTGCCTAGATGCAGATTGGAATGCAACAGCATAACCTGTTATGCCAGAATGCCAGAAAGGATGATGGGAAGCTATAGGAAATGAACTTGCCTGCTTTCCATTACCATTTTTGGTTTCTAAACTTTGTTCAGTTCATATTAAAACTGCTGAAAGTGCATGCTTTTTCCAAAAAGATTTTCCCCTGATAGCTACATGCGCTTTTTTTTCCAGAGACACATTTGGATGTCCAATAACTCTAACATTTAAAAAGGTACAGATGAAAACTGCATGTAAAATTAAAAGGTATCTGAGCAGGATTTGCACAGTTTAAGGTACTTAAAGGCTCAGATTATTTTTTTTCCCATTCAGTAAGCACTCCAGCCAAGTACAAAGTCTGGATTCAGTAAAACATCATCAATTGCATGCTGTGTTGATAGTTTATTATTAAATTGTATGCATTAATGAGTTTGCGGACTCCTCCCCATTTCCCCTCTCAACAGGGCTCAAACTCCAGCCTTCCCCTGCACTTCCCTATTCCTCACTCAAAATGACTTCAACTCCCAGCATTCATAGAGAAAGTCACTATAATGTGAAGATGAAAGCAGTGTCAACATTTTCTACAGTTACATTTTCAGGTTGTGGAACAGGTTATCTGCCACAACAGGAGAAACTCTGTGTCTCCTGGGCAAACAGCTGGCATGCTAAAATACAGATGAGGAGAGACAGCATTCATATCTTTGCATATATAGCCATGTACTGACACAAACAGCAGTTTGGGAACAGACACAGTGTGCCGTAGGAAAGACACTAGACAGAGGCTGACGCTGAAGGACAGACCGCCGACGGAAGACAGACGCACAGTGAGCGAAGGGGACGAAAATGACACAAGGGCCGAGAATGACCCGCCTGCTTCTCCAGCCACGCTCAAATCAAAGGAAATCCGCCTAGCCGAGACTGGCAAGTCGTACCCCACGTACGTGCCAGCTTACTCAGCGCGAGTCAAGGACAGCAATCCCAGGGATCCCTCTGCTCCAGCACTGCCAGGGGGGTATTTTTAGGAGCCTCTGTGTGGTTGTCTGTCCCCCTAACTACTCTACCCTCCCCCATTTTGGCTGACCCAAGTCATGCCTTGTAAATCTGGAGGGTACAAAGCAGAAGTGCTGCTCAGGCCTCACAACTTGCTGCTATCAGCACAGACAGGAGTCCGCTCAACACTCCCTTCATTTAGCTCAACTGCAGGCCTGCCAGTTCACGTCACGGTGGTCCATCTAAAGTCGACTTCACCCAGTTGTTTTTGCTGCCAAGAAAGCAAATGCGTAGCCCTGGTAAATGCATAAGATCATTTCAGCTTCAGAGCTGATAAACTTCTACGCAAACTGCAATATCATGAATCATAAACAGGAAATGAAGAAAGTTTGCAGTAATAAGAATGCATATTTCGCAAAACGTCAACATCACACTTGTGCCTTTAACATGAAATGTTAAACTATCCTAAGGTCAACTCATCATCAACTCAAGGTTTCATCATAGACCACAAACACAAGTTTCAAAACTAGAAATGTTACGTTTGTACTTTGAGGACACTATACCGCTAAATGTATGAACATAAACCAACTTGAAAAATGTTGCACAACAATATGTATCACCACAGTTATTAGCTACATCTAACATAAGTGTGCTGAACCCAATGTAGCCCCAAACAGCACATGTTCAACTGTGACTGACATCTGCACATCTTGTACTTTTTTATTTAACATTGACTACCATAGAAAACATCAACAGTACACTGGTAAAAATCTTCTAGCAATGACCCATTGTACTTTTCCCTAGTTTTGAATGCTGCTGTTGGGGTAATAAGTGGAGAAAGAGAGTTCTGGTTACAAACTTAGCTACAAAAAGAATACTAAACAGGCCATTGGCTACAGCTAACAAGGTAGCTATTAGTAAGTAAATAGTAAATAGCTAGATAACCAAGTGGCAAAACCTAACCTGAATTACTCCAGCTAAGAAAGCCAACTCAAACTACTAGGAAGTTGCATAAGCTTGCTACAGTGCTACAGTGACATGCTGAAATGGCATTAGTTATAAACCTGTGACATAGTGAATGCAACAGTCATGGTCACCGATGCATTAAGAGGACACTGCTTTAAGGGGACATTATTTTGTTTGCATCACTGTTTAGACATCGTCTTACATATGGGTTTGGATATTTTTATCCCACAAAGGAACCAATGTGACCTCTGATGAATGAGTCTTCATCTGGCACACGCCTACCACGGCAAAGCACTGTTTTTCAAGAATATGCCCGGCCTTGATGCAGCCACTTTGAAGATGAGAACCCACACAGAAAGCTTTGTTTCCTCTGACACACAGAGAGCAGAGCTTTGTGACCTGCGGTTCCTGCTCCCCTGCCAGCCGCAGCCCAACAAACACCACAGCTGCTGCCAACTGGGTGACCCTACAGACCCCCCCCCCTCCTTTCCACCTGTCACGACTCGCAGCAAAACAGGCTTTTCAGATTCATCAAAAGCTGACTGCTCACCTCTCTCAACCGAGCCAACGCCTGGGTTTCAGTCTCAAAGGCGGGGGGCCCCTCTCTGCTGAGCAGCGAATCAGGACCTCGTCGAGGAGGCTGGGAAACGGGGGCTGATTCAAGAGTGGCAGCAGAGGGTTTCGAGTTCATCACTCACGCGGTTCCCACCCTCACACAGCCGGCTGGCCACAGAAAGCCATTATCCACACTCTGAACGGGAGGCTCACAGCACCTCCGCATTCACTGGCTTGGCCGGGTAATACAATGACTCCATTCTGGAGGAGTCACCATTTCATTAACAGTGCCATTTCCTGTTTGGGTTGGTCTGTTTGGGTACGGGCACCATGCCCAAAATATTGTACCATGAGAAAGAAGGAACAATTTATACTTTAATAAGCTTGCTCAAATACTGTGGAAAGTATGTATCAGGTTGCAGCAGTCTGTCCAGTAATTGGGTTTGAAGTCCTAATTTATTGTATGGAGCCTAAGCGGGAAACAACAAACAATGTAGCCAGCAATACCAATGGAAAAAGAGATGAGAAAATATTAGATTAAACTGAGAAATAGTCTTCATATTATTCAATTGTAAAATCATACGCTCTAACTTACTGCTTGGAAATGGGCAACTAAGGGAAAATGCAGAATTTTGCTTTCAGTCTAGGGATCCACGAAGAGTATGTCTCACAGCTATTACCGCACACACTTTCTCTACAGCCTCCACTCATCCTATATACCAGAACACACTGAAACCAGATTGGACAGATAAGACTGAAAAGAAGACAGGGCAGCAAACTGAGCGCCACAGTAGCGACCCAGATTAAAAAATACATTTAAACTTTTTACCTGGTAAGGCCTGTGCTTTTAACTGTAATCCTCAAGAGGTGTTTATTCAGGAGCAGTGCTCAGCTGTAACAGTGTCGCAAGCTCGGTTCCAGAACTGCAAGTATCCACCAGCCTCTACATCTACACTCTCACAAATGTCATACATTTAGATGAAATATCCCAGCCCTCAACATCCAGAAAGGAAAATCACACTTTAAGGTTCCACGGTGCGTAAACAGTTACATTATTAAAATGTACTTAATGACACAGTGGTCTATATTTAGCTGCTCATGATAGCCTATGTGTGGTTGAATGTCACCTCAGATTAATGTAACACAAAGACTCCAGTACCTCTTACATAAACAATACTACTACTTCAGTGGAGAGATGAATTACCAAGTTTCCACATTAGGAACGTTAGGAAAATTAAACACAGTTCATTCATTTGCAGTATTTCACTTTGCTTTACTCTTGAATCATACTGAAGTCATGCACATGATTATCTGTTCAGTTTAAACCACATTAAAAGGTTGTTTATTATATATTATATGAAATGACAAAACAAAATAATCAAAAAACTGGGTAAAAACATAAGGGAATTGCAACAGGCATTGCCAATATCTAGGTGACTTACATTATAAGAATAGAAATATTAACATCTAATCCTCTAATCAGTATTACAATATTCTTTGAGAATTACATCAGACAGAAATTAAACTGGTTAATATTTTGCATGACATCACAATTCTCCATTGAAAATGATGGTCTCTGGCAAGTGTTTTTTTATAAAAGCATGACATTAATGCTCTTAATGTCATGCATTCACAATTGCCACATGGGTTTCAATGGACTTTTAATATCACCAAGAAACAGTGATGATAGTGGTGTTATGCACATTATGCTACACCTTAATTTAGCCTAATTATCTAACCATATAAGACTTCTTAACATCATAAAACATCCAAATTTCAAATTCTTTGCATGAGAAAGGATTATTGGCTTTCACCTGCTTTCACACTTAAGTGACAAAAAAGTATGTAACAAACACTTTTCAAGCAGACAGGCTAATTGTTTAGATTTGCCACCTGAACGGTAACATAACACAGCACAGAAAAAGCATCTGATGCACTGCTAGTTCCCACGCTAACCTTATCGGTCCATTCTCTCTGACATTGGAACCGATACCGAGGGGAATGACAAATATCATCTGATGAAAACAGCAGAGGCCTCCTGAGTTCTTCTCTCCTGAGTCATTTCAGCCATGAACGCTGGTCAAAAGGCTACACAGATACACATTTTGTCCACATAAGGAGGAGCTCTGCCATTTCCATTATTACAGTCTGCTGATGACAGCATGGCTTAGTCATGGATATTTATCATTCTGGAAAGTTATATCTATGCAGGGAAATTCTGTAACCGCTGCACATGCACACGGCTTCCCTTTCTTGACGGTTAACCGCTTCGACTTAGACAAGGGTCCCCTAGCTACAGGAACCACAAACCTCAATTCAGGGCAGGTTAGAAAAAATACCAAAACATAACACACAACAAACACAACAGGAGGAAATGCATAAATATAAAGCGGAACGAGACTCAAGCAATCACAGGCCCTTATAAGAGCTCTGACAGGAATCAGTGTGAACAGCACACAACATTCCAAATATACCATTGAGGAATGTCAACAGCATACCAAAGCTGATCTTTCCAGTCTTCAAAAATAAGACCACTTAAATAATCTGTCAATGCCAAAAAGGTGTCCGTAACTACAACAAACAAAGCAGGTGAGGATCCCTTCTTCCCTCTTGAGAATAATTACATCAATGCCTCATGCCTGTGAAATCTATCAAACTGGCAAGGGTTCGTGCTTTTGGGCGAGGAGGGCAGGAGTAGAATTAGTTCTAGTCCAAAGGCCTCAGAACCTCATCTGACATGCAGTCAAGGGTTACTCTGTTGAATGAATGAGGTAAATCATTAAACAGTTAGTCTTCCAAAAGAAGCACTCGGTGATATTGAACATGCAGGTTGCCACAGTGCATATGGCAGAGGAAACCCAAATACGACTATGGGAAATATCCTGTTTCTACAGGACGTCCGATAAATTCCTGGATGAACTATTAAAAAAATGACCCATCTACTGAGGCAAATTACTGTGTTCTCAAGCAGTGAAAGCCTCATCTGAGATGATGTCAAATGCTTTTTTTCCCCAGTAACCATGGAAATGCCAAAGCATCACTAAAAGAAACTTCCACCTGACATTTCAGGCATCCGGGCACGGAGAGACCGGGTTCCTCAGGTTCCTCAAGCTTTACAACCACTTTCTCGTGAGGCATGTGCCTGTTGCACACTTCATACAACGTCATGTTGATGAAAAGGTCTGTAAATAGGTATGCGCTCATACAGGGCGGTTGAAATACACTGTAACATGCTTTTGAGTTCTGGTATGAAAGATAAAATTAGCTCAAAACGAGGGGAAGGATTTTACTGAGGGGGAAAAAAGGCACCTGCGTATTTTCATGCTTCCGCCGAATAAATAAGTGCGAAATGTTGTGCGCTCGACTAATTTAACATTTCTGCACCATCAGCGGTAACTAAAAAGATGACTCAGTACGTAAATATCAATGTGCACGGCTCTGTCCGACAACAGCCATTATTACACCGAAATCAGGACGGAACGTTTGCAGTTGAAAGCATCATCATCTCGATAAAGAGAGCTGGCAAGCGGAGGTCAGCGAGCCAGATAACACAGGATCCAACCTCAACACCAAAACAGGTTCTTCTCCTGTAGGACACTGTGCGATTGTTTTGCTCGGTAGCTATATTTAATAATTACAGGGGAAACAGCCTTTGGACTATTTGTACTCAAGGTCATGCGTCGCGGAGCTTCTCATATTGCAAACAAATGAGCGGGACAAAAGCGCACAGCAGACAGTAGGAAAAACACAAGATTCGAAAGTAAAATGGGTCATTCCGCCTTTAGCAAACGTTAGCTGTATTTTAGTGTAACTTAGCTTGACTACCTAGCCAACTAGCATTATTCCACGGCGACAACATTCAACCAACTAACTCAAATCATTCGTGCTAGCAAGCACAGCTGACTAACCAGCTGAATAAAGACTATGGTGTCAATTTTGTCGTGTCTCCCGTTTGACAACTTATGTTAGCGTTGCCAGATAACTATCTTGGCTATACTACCCAAGTTGACAAAATAGCTTACTAGGCTAGCTAAGTTTCAGCATATCATTGCGGTGCTTCGCTAGCAAGGTAAATATAAGCTACTCGTTAGCTGTCGCTGGTGCCCTTTTAAGCATTTGGCTACGGAGATTGCTAGACTACATTCAGTAAATTTCAAAACGACCAAGCTGCTGAAGTTGCCTTGACTGCCTCGCTAGACAGCTTGCAAAGTCAAAAGACCAACTAGCTAGCCATGCATTGATACTGAAGCTTTGTCAGCAGCCAATCAGCAAATGTTACCGTCGGTAATGACACACAGGCGAATCAATATCTGGCAACATCTAGTTTCAAACTAAACTTTACATAACATGACAACCGAATACCTGGCTGTCTAGGTAGCCAACGTCCGACAGTTTCACAGTGCATGTACTGCTGTTAGCTAGCTAGCTGATTACTAAGAGATTTGCCAGGCTATTTATTCCACTTAGCTGGTTATCAGTTTGATCATACACTGCACTTCGCTAGCTAGCGAGCTGAGATACATTTGCAATCATTGCAAGGAAGCTTGCTAGGGTCTTCTTTTGCTTAGTAGCTAAGGTTAGCTTACTAAGCTATTTTCCTTCTTTTCGAAATTGAAACACAAGGTAGCTAGCCAAGTAGGTAGCTTGACATCTGGCTAGCTCGCTGTCAAGTTAGCTACCCAATATTATCTGGGTGGAAATGTCACCGTTCTTGTCGCTTTTCTTCGTTATTTATAGAAATAGCATCAGCTCGTCGTTGCTTCGGTTCCTCTGGTGTGCATGTGATCAAGCCGGGCGAACAAAAAAAATACAACACCGTGCCTCTCTTTTCAGATAATACTAAAGTGTGATGATGATCCGCTAAGCGGTCAAAGGAAACAAGCGATACGGTGATACATGCGTACACATTTTTTTTTTCAAACCTAGCGAGCAGAGAGGTCAGCTACCGTCCATTATTTGGGACTCCATACGCTGAAAACCGGGGAGGGGGGGGTGTCACATCTCCCCACATCCCGTCCCCCTTTCCCAAAAGCAATATCGGCTCGCTTAAATTGTTCAGCTCCGGTCCATGCGCACTGTCAGAGGAGATTTCAAAATACAGCAGCGGCGAAGCACCGCCACCAACTTTCCAACATGCTGTCCGCTCACTTTCCAGCGGCTCCGTGCTCCTTTTTTACACACACACACACACACACACACACACACACACACACACACACACACAACCGTTTCGCTCACAGAGCAGCCGGGGCAAGTCACCCTCCCCTTAACGCTCCAATCCCGCACAGACCTTAAAGTGGAACACTTCGCAGTTGTTCCCTTTGAATTCCCAGGAAACACACACACACGCGCGCGCTCACGCACACACACTCACGGCTCAACACATTCTGTGAGCTTGGCTAACGTTTGGCAGCGACTTGCAACCTCGCTGAAGTAAAAAGTGTGTGAAAACGACAGGGGGGCTGTGCCTTTTTTGTAGCCGTCAAGGTATGTCGCTGTCAAATTAATATCAATAATTTAAAAAACGAAATACGAGATAAAGAAAACGGGGAAATAACACTTACTCCGCTCTCCGACCGTAGCCTCGGCTCCCCTTACCGCTCTCCCTCGGTCTCACCGAAGACTTCAACAAGCTGCCTCCCTCTTCCAATCTGCAGCGAAAGCCCGCCCACCACACGACGTCGCCTGCACCACGTGACTCGGGACTAGAGGAAGGGCTCGGACATCTTCGTGGATCCCTATTGGCTTAACTGATATATCAGTCGCCTGAGGAAACGGGTACGTCAGCAATCTCGCAGCCGGATGGGGGATTCTCTCCCTTTCCCCACTTTCTCCGTCGCTCACGCCGATCTCTGCATTAACATAATTTATATAGAGATGAGCGTTCGCGCTCGACGGTGCTATGGCGCGATCGCGCAGCTTTCAAATACCACTCACTCGTGCGGGCTGCTACCTGCTTTGTTATGCAAACCCCACCCACAGTCTGACACCAGTCTTCCCCGACGGCCAATTAAACCTGACGTCATTCTTTCCATGACGTCCCGTTTTTTTTTGCTTTTTTTCTTGCAGCTCCATGAACTACTGAAGGAGCCACTCACTTTCAGTAAAAATCGTCGATTTCGTGGCTTACAGATAATATTCTTGTTATTAAAAAGCACTCTATCTCACCATGGCTCTTCAGAGAAGGATATGCATGGGTCTGTAAAATTGTGGTTTATGTCAGTTATGGCATAGCAATATTGCACCTCCCTCTCTTAACCAAGGCTTACAATTAGAGAAACAATTTGCAAGAGTTTCCCTTGATTATTATAACACCCGCTGTGGACATCTGGTAAACATCTGCAGCATTTTGAGTTTTGAGGACAAAAAATGCTGGTGCATTTTTCTTATGCATACCGTGCTGACTTCAAGATTACAGATAAAATACCCGTGCACTCCTCATCTCATCCACAGTTTATAAAACCATGAAGCATTCAATGCCATCTCCCAGGCCTGTGTGTACATGAAGCAACACATGGAATGGCATGTCCCAAAGAAAATCACTGCACAGTTGCGTCGTCTCATTCTTTTTAAATGAAGTTTCTTAAATTTCATCTCAGCATCCAAGCGTTAGTTACTCCTTTCCCAGGATATTTTCACAAAATTTCACTTTTCCAATTTTGCCTGTCCCTCTAACTGTAACCCCCTGACTCTGATGAGGTGTTTCCAAGATTCCCACTGTTCGAGGCCTGGACAGATGACCCCACACATGTAAGACCTCCAAAGATCTTGACACACTAGTGCAGAGGTTGACTAGTCTCCAACTCCTTATTGTCAGACATGAAATCTGGCAGCTGTAGATACGTATGTTCACCACACTGCTTGATTTAGCATGAGCATGAATCTCACGGCACATGATCTGAGAGCATGGCAACCCACCCAGTATGGCATATTTTTCCTTTTTTTAACAAAAATTTTCACTTCTCTTGGCCATACATTTTACTGCTCCTAGGCTTCCTGTCATAACCTGCTTTCACGGGCAGACCAGGAAGATACAATTTTAGACATGCTTAGAAATGCTGGTGCTGAAGATATTCACAGAATACTTCCTCTTGTCAAAGATGAAATACGCATCCTGTTTAAAGGGTGGAGTGTGTTTAAGTGTAAAAGCGTAGCAATAGCTGAATAAACAGTGAATATCTTAAAGCCATAAACAGTCTTGCATACTAAAATAGAGCATGCTATTTTATCTTCTACGAGGCATAATAATTGTATTGTAGGTGCATAAAAAGTGGTGAAAATCATGATTTAAATGTTCACATTTGTGTTGCTGATGATTTATAACACAGTGATATTGACTAATCAGCAATCAGGTTCACTGTTATTTGTACATGATATGACTGGTGCTCAGAATACTACTTTGGAAGAGAAGCTGTGTTGTTCAGTCCTGTCAGACTGAAATTCACAATATAGAAAAGCTGCTACTACAGCTGCTGAACTGTAATCTGTCATGTATGCTCAGGGCAGAGAAGAGAGAGAGGGAATGGCACTATGTTCATGTTAACCAGAAAGAGCAGGACCCGTGCAGATCACATTTGCATAACAAATCTGTCACCGAAGCAGAAAAGGAGGATTCATCTCTACTGGACCTTGCCATCGAAAGATCTCCGCATCACTTGTTACTTTCAACTTTCTGTTTAAACTGGCTTGTGAAACTGTGGGATTTGTTTAAGTCTAAGATGACTAGAATAGGAAAAATGTGAAGCCACTTGCAACAGTGAAAGCATGCATGTTTGGGCCTTTCCTCGTTCCTATCCTTTGCATGAACAGCAGCCCTACTTTAATCCTAATTCTTAGTTAAACCTCAAAGCCATATGAAATAACACAAGTGTGTTTCTTACATAACAGGATCTCCATATAGTCTTAGAGACTTGCACTGAACTTAAAATGCTTCTTAATGGCCACTTAAATGTAAATGTGGCTTGGGTTAATTTTTTAGCCTCAGTATTAACAGCATAATTGACACGGTCTTATAGTAATTAGCAGTATTCAACAAGACTACAAAAATGTTACAGAGATCTCTCAATTACATGTAGCTGTTGTGCAGATGTACTATATGTGTGAACAATGGAAAGTGAAACTATTCATAGAAGAGGTCTTTAGTCTGTCTGCAAGGGTAGTTTATCTTGCGTCTGCATATATCTCAGTTCTCATCTCCATGACAAAGCACGCCCATATCGACACACTGATTTCAGTGTGTTATCTGCAAATCTCCATGCTGCTTCTGTGAACTTACGCTCAAAGATGTGTACAGAGAGCTTCATACAGGGCTCTGATCAAAGTTAAAAAAATCAATATTGTTTATGTGTTCCAAGGTGCACAGATCGCTGGTGAAACAGATTGTCTGACCTTCTCAATGCACATTTCACATAGGTATGACAACCTTCACGATTTTGCAAGGCCAAGAGTCATAGCTCTTCGTATATTAACAATATTAATCTCCACGTGTGCCAGGTCGACTTGGCAGCACATAGCGCTATCTCAGCATTTCGGCTACATTTCAGAAATGTGATTTGGCTGTAGGCACAGACAAGCAGGCCACGTTCAAAGATCAGAGTGTAAGGTACAAAAACATTTTTATTGTGAGAGTTGAGCAGTGGGCCTTGAGTGAGGAGAGAGAAGAACACTCAGTTGATAATAAACAGGGAACAGCCTTCCTGCAGGAGTGACAGAGTGCGTCTGTCTCCTTCTCTTCACGTAATGAGCTTCATCATTAACATAAGTGTAATGTAATGGCATTATTGTACAGCATAACATTTTCTGTTTACCACCCTGGATTGATAAACCAGCCAAAGGTTAAACTCATTTAAGCCCAGGTAATTGGAACTAAGGTCTGCTAATGGTTAGTGCGTCGCTCTGACGATGATTTACTCACTGGTGACAGGCAGGGCAGCGTACATTTGAAATGTGGCAAAAATGGTAAAAACTGTAAGCACACACAAAACACCTGTACATGCACATACACACACTCACATGCACAAACACGTACTCACTTGCGCACATGCACCATTAACACACACACACAAATACAAAGATGCAGACAAACACACACACACGCACACACACACACACACACACACACACACACACACACACACACATACAGAGGAATGCTGTTCCATGAGACCATATCCCTGGCTGTGATTGAAAAATCCCTCAAAGTCTGAGACTGTACTCATCAAGACACATCCTTTCAGTCTGTATTTATTTCAAAAAGAAGAGGCTGACATTGACCTTGCGGGCGGACGACCATTTCCTCTCGGGCCTCTAGCTCCTCCACCAAGGAGGCAGAGGGAAGCCCACTTTGCTCTGTGCCAGATTCCACCTCAGAGCAGGAACCCACTGGGGGGGGGGGGCATGGGGGGGGCCCTGCAGCGCTGTCCTCAGCCCCTACGGTGTGCCCAGAGTTCCAGGGACACCACTGCAGCTGAAAAACCGCCATTCCGCCCAGCCGACATGCCCGGTTACCATAGAAGATTCTGACAGGGTGCCTGAGTCGCGGTTGCCGCGTGTTCACGATTCAGCAGTCTGGCTGTAAAAGGATTGTGAGTTTGGGGCTCGTTGCTGGAACAATCAGTGCATAACATTAATGTGCAACATAACATTGCCGGTTCAATTACGCTTTAGGCCACTGCAGTTGCACACAAATTGAGTCAGTAAATATCCAGCTGTATGAACGGGTTGCATTTACTATTGTAAGCTGCTAACCTAATGTAATGTCTTATAATGTAATGTGTGCCAATATCTAACATTATCTGCCTACCTGAGGGTGTCTGAGTGTACAGAACCCACACTTGGGTCCCCCAGTGTGGAAACAATGGCATTAAATGAGGGATAGCGAGTGGGTTCCGACATGTATGACACATCTGTGTGTCGAAGGTCAGAGGACACAGCGTCCAGGACAAACATGGGCCAGATCGCGGTCACTGTCACCACTCATTGCTTCACCGGCTCTGGCCGCGGCGATCACAGGCCCAGTCACCCTCCGTCACGTGACCGGGCCCTGGCATTGTTTCAGGGGTGCCCTCACCATCTGCATGCTGGTTCTGTGCTGGGGAACATAAAGCACGTGGTGTATGAGTCATCGTGGCCATGCCCAGCAGGTGCAATGGGGTCACCGGTGAGCAAAGAGCAAGCTGGGCTGTCACTAAGGAGCCTGTCTTAATTATACACATTGACTCCTCTTCCCCCTTTCAACCACTACGCTCTGGTGGTCCCGTCACATCGCGGTGCAAAATCACTATCCAGGACTTTCTCCTCCGTTGTCCCCCAATGGTGGAATGAACTTTCACACTTTATCCATTCTGCTGAGTCCCTCACTATGGTTTCATGCACTTGTATCTGTACCAGCTAGCTTGTCTGGTCAACTATTGATACTTGGTCTTGCAGTAGTTCTAATCTTGTTGTCTCCTTATATGGGTTTTTGCTTGTGTTGTACTCTGCTTCACTTGTAAATCGCTTTGAATAAAAGTGCCTGACAAATGAATTAATGTAAATGTAAATCTAGATGTAAATGGGGTATGCCACTCACTCAGTGCCATATCCCAAGATCTGTCTGCAGGGTGCCAAGAGATGATTGGTCACCCAGCCTCCCCAAGACATTCAGGGATGAGACTGTTAAGCCTAGTGAAAGTGTAGCCAAAGGTATTCCACACATTGACCGGATGGTCAGCTATATTTACTTCACATTCAATGTTCTGTCTCTGCTATTGTTGAAGCTGCAGGTGCTCCACATTGCTTGGATCGTTATGATCTTTCTTGAGGGATGCAAAGCAGGAAATCCATAGCTACCATAGCAACACAGACCAAACCAACAACTCCTCTTACCAATCGTAACCTCCCAGACAAGGAAGTACTGAGGACGGAAGGAAATCTGGAGCCAGATATCTGATAAGCATATAGAATATCTGTGGTACAAATCTTGAGCAACGTTGAGGAGGCTCACATGAAAAGGGCTCTGTAAAGTCAACTCTCCCACTCTTAAATTCCCCTTTCCCACGCTGTCCGCATCCACGCATCTTTGAAATTCCCCCCGTCAGATTCTGATTAGTTTGTCTTGGAGTACAGCACAAAAAATTGCCCTGTAATCCTCAGAGATATCAGCACTGTGCAGCATCAAGCGACGGTTCAGTGAAGGTTAAGTGAGTAAATCAAATAAAGGCTGCTCCTGATGCATAATTCATTGTTATTGATGCCAGCAGCTCCCCTTGTCCATTTTTGCAGAGAGGTTTTTCCTTCCCATTAATTACTCGGAGAGTAGCTGCTGTTGGCTTCCTCCTCTGTTTACTTCGGCACAGCATCCATCGAATATTAAATCTGTTCCCTCTCACCGAGTACATACATTTGGTCAGTATGGATAACGCAATCAGTGGTATAATCCATTCAAGCCATGGATGAAGATCTTCGAAGGCCTGGTATTTCCATAACAAGCTTGGATAAGATAATAGTTAACCCATAACTCATTACAGCAGTGCCGAACAGCTGGAGCTAAATGGGTTTTGTGATGCACTTGCAAAGATTTCTGAGTGAATGCACTTCCTGGGGAAAGCACTGGTGAACAGGCCTCTTCATGTTCTGAAGCAGGTAGACTGTTCTGTTTACAGGAAATGTCATATGGCGCCATGCTGTTGTGCTAAACAACAGAAGCATTTCCCAGAATCCTCTGCTTCTGACTCATTTCTTTATGACTTCCTCTCATGTGTGCCTTTATTGCGATAGTGAGGCAATGCTGATCCCACGTTGAGGATTTCTTTCTCTGGTGATATGGAGTTATTTCAGATGGTTGAATAATTATTCCATCAAACCTCGCCATTATCATTTGTACTGTATGTGTGGCTTTACCTGCAATGAACCAAATGGATGGCACAGTATCCCTAGCCAAACAGAAAGGGTACCATCATTTGCCTTTAACCAGGTCATGTAACTCTATCACACAAGCAGAGTAGATAGTCATCACCCTCTGGCATAATGTGGTTGTTTACTTGCTTTGCATAAAAAAAAATCTAAATATCAAGTGTCACTGGACGTTGTGCATGGTACCATTTTTTTTTCTATTGCTTATGCACATTTTTCCAGCTCATGTTTCTACATTCATGTTTTCACATTTAGGACATTTTTCAAAACCAATAACAATATTGAAAAAAGCAAGTCAGACATGAAAAACTGTAGCACATTTATGTCTCGCTTGGTTGGATGTATTTAAAAAAAACACAGATTTGCATCAAAGTAAAAAGCTGTAATAAACTTATACTTTAATAGTCAAAACAAAATTGAATAAAAGGACAAAAAAATAAAACTTAAACAAGCACTGTATTTTTGGGTTAATAGATTTACAATATAATGGCTAAACAGATTTTTAGTAGTTGTAATAAAATAATTATTGTTACCCCATCATTCTGGTTGATCTTGCCTTTCATTTGTATGTAGTCATAAATTTTTGTCAACACCGCAATAAATGTTCCCCTGAGTCTCGGAAAATATCTGTGTGGAAAATTCATAATTGACATCACTATGGTGTTACAGTACATTGTGTGTCATTTCACAACTCATGCACAGTGTCTTTCTGATCATGACACATGCCATAAGTATAATGGAAGACCCCTTCCATTCCAAAGCTGAGAAAAACATCTTTAATGTCATTTTGGAAAAGGGAAATTACAGTAATAGCACAGAGCATCTTGGTCTACATAATTCTGTATTGTTACATAACCTTTACCCTGGCAACTACTGTAAGTTCACCTTACCCAAAGCCATCTGGAACATCACTGTGACCTTTACCAAGATACAGTACAATAAGAAGACAGTTTCATCGGCTTGTCTCTGGTTTGCATACAACCCAGCTATTTATCACACACAGCCTAATGATTATCATTAAAATACTGCATAATTTTGACACAAAATTATCAATAATGGAAACTGAGCATTCCAAAAAGCACTATCTCTTAGATGGCTAGCTGAAAGGACTGTTTCAAATGACAAATGGTTTTAACTGAGAGAATGGAATTATAAGGAAAGGAGACTTAAACTAATATAACTGCATTAACAGTTGTGCAAAACATCTCGCAGTATTATGCGTTGTATTTAAAAGTATTGGAAAATGTGTTAATTTTTCAAAAACATTCATAAGCATTAGAAAAAAACTAACATGCAAACACACAGATACAAATAGACATGAGGATAGATGTACCTGGAGCACTGACTTTCAGATTTTATGATGTAATTAGCCGACATCACTCTCTTTTGGTACATATTTTAACAGTTAGTCTAAATGACTCCAGAAGGATTCTGTTGGTATTCATATAGAGAAACCCTAAGTTATTCCTTTGTTGCATTGCATCCAGTGCTGCTGAATAACAGATATTTGGTGCCAGGGAACACTCCACTTGTTCTGGGTCTCCCCTTTATGTTGGAACTAAATCATGGACTGGGTTGGCCCTTAATCACCCCTTAGTGTTGGCACTGATTTGTGGAATGGTTTGGTCCAGGGAAGCCCCCTTCATATGTTGGCACTCCTTTACTGAATGGTTTGGTCCTGGGAAACCCCCCTACCCCTTATGTTGGCATTCAGTTACGGAATGGTTGGGTCCTGGGAAACCCCCGTGTTGGGTCTGAGTAATAGAATAGTTGGACCCTTGGACATCCCCTTGAGTTGGCATTGAGTGACAGGGTGTTGTGGGTGAGTAACAGAGATGACGGGGAGCTGTATTTCCGCTGTGACCAGTGGGGAGCTGGACATGCCTCTCCTGGCAGGATGATTGATGGCAGAGAGAAGGCCCTCGCAGACCCGCCCCCACCCCCACATTGAGCTCTCCTATCTGTAATCTATTTTGGGCACCCAAGTGTGTCTACAGTCGTGTGGTGGTGTGTGCGGATGTGAACGGGCATGCATGAGGGGACTGTGTGTGTGTGTTTGTGTGTGTGTGTGTGTGTGTGTACTAAGTAGGCTCTTGTGGTCCTGCATGGAGAGCGTCAATGCTTAGGGCTCCTACACACCCAAAGCCAGGACAGCATCCGACGAAGCAGGCCAGGTGGGTGTGATGAATTAGTGAGGGGTTGCAAGGCCTCGGGGGTGGAGCAGGAGCAGGCGCAAAATGGCCGCCGAGCTGCCACTGAACTGGGGGGGTCGGCTCGCAGCAGACGTGTTATTAAGGCTCTCGCTAAAACAGACGGGACGGGTTTTAATTACACAGCTGCGCTGCTGATTTAATCACGGGTTAAACCAGACAAAGTACTGCTCAGCGGTGGAAGTGGATTCAGAACTTAAGAAGTGAGCAGATCCTGAGTCTGCTTCACACACAGCAGTTTCAAGCGCATCCGTGTGTAGTAGGAACCTAAAAGGGATAAAACATATTAGAGGTTTGCAGTTATAAATAAACGGCTACGCCTTTTCGCATTTTAAACTACAGATGAGTCATTATAACAAAGGAGTGGTCATGATAAGCTTTATTTAACAGTGCCCTGCAGGCCTCCAGTCTGCCTCTTCAGATGAAGATGCTCAAATCAATTCATCTACCAACGTCTCCAAATTTATTTAATGTGCCATTTATATCAGACTAATTTTCACAGCATGCATGACAGAAAAGCATCGCGAAATTCGAGGAGATACAACACGCACCAGGAAGGAGAAGACCTATGATAAAGAACAATGTAAAATGCACAGTTTAAACAGGATTAAGCGGCCTCAGTGGGCACCGGGTACCTGCCTTATCTGAAACTCCACGGCGAGTTCAGGAGCATTGGTGTTGTGCAGTTTCGTTGACCTTTAAACAGTAACATGCATGGGGATGAACTGATAACAGTCTCGGGCAATGATGTGAGTACATTCAGATAAAATAAAAAGACGGAGTTTACATGGATTGCACGGTTGCTGTGCGATTCTGAGGTTGGAGGTGCCGACAAGTTTAACGTCAGGTCAGCCAGGCTTGCTCCAGCTTGAAATGTACTAGGAGATCACACCCTCAGCCAGCTTGGGTTGTTATGCCTGTGGGAGGCCAGTTTAAGAGACTGAGGTTGGCAGCAGTTAGCTCAAGCATGTGAACACAGCGGCAGTTTATACTCTTATCACAGGGCATGGCAAAGCCGCCAGATGATAAAGTTAATCTGCGCTCATCAACTTACCGAAAAACAAAAAGGCACTCACGTGCTGTCGAATTTAAAAAAAAAGGAGAACTGTTTGTAGCATACCCTCCCCGCTTACAAACAGAACACCTGACACAGTTCAGCGTACACTCCTCTTGGTCGTGTGACTCTGGAGCAAATGTCGAGTAAGTGGAAAGTGTGCGTGTGGAAACGGTTCCTTTATCAGTCATTAGCTGAATGACTCAGGATGGCCGGGGCCTATCAGACGGCACACGTTGGATTATTGCTTCCTTCGGTCACGGCCGCCTCGGCCTGACTGCTGTTTTCTGGCATTTTCCACTGTCTCAGCACATTGGCGGAGCACTTCCCCCTCGCCAGGCAGGCCGGTCAGCCGCGCCGAGGGGGGGCCCGCCGTGTTTTTTAGGAACTGAAACGGGCGCGCTCATCCGCCCACCCGTGCGGCTGCACGGTTACAGGCCGGAGCTGCGATGCATGCCGCAGCTCTTTCAGGCAACAGTTGGACGGGAGCTGAAACGGAGGAGGTGACGGCGGGGACGGCGCGTGACAGCTCCTCGGAGAAGTGCAGGGGTAGTGAAATTCGGGTGGGGGGAGTGGCTGGGGCCTGACAGTGTTGTGTCAAAATGAAACGGGACTGATGGCAGTATGGTTGCGCTGCGGAGGGTTATTGAGGCTGCGAGTTCGATGAAATATACTCATTATGCCAAACCTATCATCAGGCTGACATAATTATAGCAATCACTTTTTCCAGAAATCCTAGATGGAGCGAGTGTGGGTTTGTCTGGTGTAAGACTCCCCAATTAAGTTGACAATAAACTTTAATACTCTGCTGACACAGGGCAAAAAAGCCTCCGCCAGCCCTTCTTTTTCCGGGAGGAATCGTTGGCAAAAATAAAGATCGGGGGGGTTGACTATGTCACAGCGCACACAAAGACCCCTCAGAGGTGAGAGGAGTTGGGAAGGGGATTTTTTGCAGGGGGGGAGGCTGGTCTCGCTCTCTCTCTCTCTCGCCAAATTGCCCTGTCCTCCACCCAAGCGTGTTTGTGTTTCCAGCTATTTCTGGAATTTACCACAGAAGCTGGCCAGGGTGCGAGCGAGAGGTGAGCGGGCAAATCGGATGAAAGATGCAGTTGTCCTGAGAAAGAGTAAAAGAGACAGAAAGAGAGAGAGTGAGAGAGAGGGAGAGGAAAGTGAGGGAGGGAGAGGGAGGGGACAGACAGACACTGTTCTTACAGCTTGGCCGTCAGACAGAGTTTCCACTCGCAAACAATAATTCACCTCAATTGCCCACTGAGTAAGGGACACACCTTCAGAAGGGAGGCGGGGAGTGGGGCACGAAGGACTCTGCTGTGGTTTTTTCCATCACTCTGGTAGATTTCTTTTTCACATTACGTTAGACTCTTGTTATTGGACAATAGATACCCCTTTCTTTCCTCATGTATATTTTGCATATTGGAGTGGACATTTGACTCAAGCTTTGATAAGTCTTTTAACATATACATCTCCCGTGGGCATGCAGAATATCACTATATATAAAATGGATAATATCACTTGCATGTCTGGTTTTAATACACCCACATCAAAAAGGATGGACTCCGTGTAAAAAGTTTTGACTGCTCTCAGACTCTCTTTGACTGCTCAAAGCTGTGGGTCAACCCCCATACCAGGGTAACAGCCTGGTAGTTAGAGCCATGGTGTAAATACCTCTAACCCTAGATATAGCCCTGTATCTGCTCCAGCAACTCCCAATGCTAGAGATAACCCTGTATCTGCCCTGTCTACTCCCAACCCTAGATATAGTCCTGTAACTGTTCCATTTACCCCCTACCCTGAATACAGAGCTGTATCTACTCTGTCTGGTCCCAACCATAGATATAGCTCTATAACTGTTCTAACTACCCCTCCTCTCTGCTCTGCCCACCTCAGACACTATGTACAGGCCCAAGCCAGACTCAAACTACTCACGGTGAAGGCAGTTTTGAAGCAGTCTGCTCGTTATAAGGAGTGAAGGGCGTGGTGTTTGCTTGTTGGCAGGGCTGATATTTGCAAATTGGCTGTAACTCGCATAATTACAGGCAATTTTCACCACGTTTAGCCATTCATTTAGGCGTAGAGCTCAGTGCTATAAACCTCTCCCCCCCCCCAACAACTCAGTGTTGAATTCCCTTTGAATGGCTTCCAGTGGAGGGAGCGAAGAATACGTATGAATAATTCAGCGGGCCAAGCAGAGAGCTCCACCACAGTGGCAATAGGCACAGATGCTACGCTGCACAGACACCACAGCTCTGGGTCCCATATCTGGCCAGAGCGTGCCCCTTGCAGTGGGAACCAGGCAGCCTTCCCCCCCTGCCATTTCTTCCTTTTCACTGTGAGCACCCCCCACCCCCTGGAGGTCAGGGGGGGATGTGGAGGGGAAGACCAACAGGGTAATAAACCAAGCCTTTCCTTCCTGACCGGGACGGGTCGAGTCCCATGGTGCCCGCGTGCAGAGAGTTAAACAGGTAACGGCCCTGACCCACTGGACGGCCAATCTGGCTGGAGAGCTCAGTGAACAACAGGCAGGAGTGGATACCCCTGATGCAGTAAAGGAATTGTTATGCATTCCATCTCCAGTGCCTGCTGCGTTGTTACAGCTCTGACTCTGCTGTCAATGTGACTGTGCTGACCTTTCCCTCACTGTTACAGCGTTGATTCCTCCTGTGTGCAGAGTCTGACTCTACGGTGATTACACTGACTATCGGCCCTCTGTGTAACTGTACTGACTCTGCCTTCAATGTTACAGCACAGTCTGCAGTGTCACTGTACTGACACGTTCTTCACCGTTACAGCCCCGTTGCCGCCTTCTATGCTGAATCTGCTCTCACTGTGACTGTACTGACTCTGCTCTTCACTGTCACTGCACACCCACCATATTCAGAGCTACTGTACTGAGTCACAAGGAGCTGTGGGTATACAGCAACACAAAACTGACTAAGTTTCAACCTTGCCCATCACACTGTGAATCTCTTTCCACCGCTTCTACCCTCTCCAGCTCTGCAATGCTTGTTACGTACATGGGAAGGGAGGAACTATTCATTTCTGAGTGGAAAAACCTCTGAGGGGCTTCACCGTGCGTAACAGATGGCGACGGTTACCAGAGGGGGAAGCCTCCTTTGTCACGAAACTGAAAGTGAAACCCTTGTGGCTTGAGTTTCCCTCAGCTGAATTTTCTGCTAAGGCCCAACAAGACCACGGAGTGCCTGGGACAAAGTAACTTGGAGATGGAGAGGGGTACTGGTGCCCAGGTGTGCCCAAGCGTCCCTGTCCTCAGCACTCTGCCACCTCGGAAGCAAACACTGAGGCCTACTGACTACTGGAGGGGTGGGGGCATCAAAGCAACAGTCCTATTATTCTTGCTTGGTCGTGGGAGAAGCACGCATGTGCTTCAGGCATTATGAGGCTCAGAACATGGCCCAGTCGTGTAAAGAGGAAGAATGTGAACTTACAAAAGCAGAGTTTCCATTTAATAATAAAAAAACATAGGTTATATAAAAGCTGTCTGAGACCTGGGTTTGTCTAGTTCCACCCCAGCAGTGATGACTTCATCACACTGGTGAGCATCGTGAGTCAGCACCCTCCGTCTGAAGTCAGAATGACAACCAGCGCTATCATTTCTCTTTTATAAGTATGTGTGTGTGTGAGTGTGTGTGCGTGTGCGTGCATTAAGACCGATGACCAGTCACACACTTGTCTTTATATCCTGCTAAATTGTTAGCTAAAGGGCAGCCGTTTAAAGGTGAAGCGTAATGAGACACAGTGACGTCATCTGTGCCCGCCAAAACATCCATCACAAAGCTCCCGTAAGGCCAGAGCTGTTCGGTTCACAGACCTAAAGGAGCAGAAGACAAAGTGCCGATTATGCGCAGCGGACTGAATTTGCGTGCAACCCCACGGAGGTCAAACCGGGGCACTCTCAGCTGGAGATGAGGCTCAAACTTTATTAAAGCGAGCTCCTGATGTAGTCACAACACTGCCCTGGTGCAATTACAATGAATTTGAAATGCAGTCATAGCAGTAATGGAAACCTGAACACGGTTGTGATGCATGTGTTTGCCCGTTCTGTTTCCGTGGTCATGAACCAATCTCTGTAACAGAGATTGTCTGCGCGGAAAAGCTCCTCAAGGTGCAAGGGTCCAGGCAGAATGAATTTCCATCCGCAGGCTGCATGACATCGGAAAGAAAAATACTGTCAAACCCCAGAATCATCATTCCGATGGAAAACAAACGTGGTTGGACCCGCTGCGGATAACCGGCATCAAAATATCCGCTGAGATGCGAGTCACATGCTCCGCGGCAGAGAGAGGGATGGGAAAAAGAGGAATAAAGACCGACGAGTCAAAGATTCCAGTCACGTAGGATTGATGGAGAGGTATGCCACAGATAAACAAAATATAAGGAAGTGCCTCGTGATGAGCTATGCAATAAGAATGTGAAAATATACTGAGGAGGTAGGGGGGGAGGAAAATAAAACCTGTGCCTAGTTTCCACTGGCACTTGTCCAGGTGCACTTCAGTCCGGCCACGCTTTTAAGACCGTCTCAACTTGCGGCCAGCAGCAGGTGAGGTGGGGTCAGGGGTCAGGCAGAAGCAATAATGTTCTTGGAAACTTGCCACATGACAGAGGAGGAAGCAGCCAAGTGCAATGACATGTAAATTTTCTGAATAGTAGTTATTTCATAAGAGAACAATGAATGTGTCCTTCCATTGGGAGACAGCACTCCCTGTGTAGGGTGAAACGGGAAGAGCTTTTGTTTTATTCACACTGGGGTCATTGGGCATGCTTACTCACTAGCTACAAGGGAATGAAAACAACAAAGCACATGAAAAGACAACTACAGATAATGTAATATTAAAGGTAAAATCATGCAGGAGGATAGTAGAGTCTGTCAAATTGGGCTGTTTCTCCATCCTGCCGGCAGCTAGTACAGGACTTGGTGCCAGATTTTTAGCTTGCAGCTGTAGTGTTCATTTGTGGTTAAAAGTTTCTACGGGTTGATAGCTGATTACCAGTGATAGTGAGGTGGGGCAGGAAAGGAGAGGACCTCAGATATCTTCGAAGGGCCAAACACACTCCAAAATAACACAATGGTAATGCGATCTGTTTTATCTCGGTCCTCTGGATCTCCACAGAGCAATGTGTCAGCGTGACTGATGGAAACCAGTCTATGGTCAGGTCAATGTTTTCTGTCATATAGCAAGTGTCATTCAGAATGAACACTCCTTTACTCAGTGGACATGTAACATATTGGCAAGTCAGAACAGTCAGAGCAGTTGCAGGAATGTCCCATGTTAGCTGCGGTGAGTGTGATAATGACTGGTGACAATGGCATGCCATTTTACTGGAGCAGAATACCTCACCCCCTGGTGGGACTGGATTCTAGACTAGCCTGGCCAAACCTGCTGACTTGTGTGCCTTTTTCCTGCTAAGAGTGTTGACATTTTCAATTCAATTCAATTCAATTCAATTCAATTTACTTTATTTTTAATTTAATTTCAATTCAATTTACTTTATTTCAGCCATTTACAATATAGTACCAACAAAGCAATGATGATTCAGCAGTCACAAAAATAAACGTAAAACACACAAATCAACCATCCATAACACAACAGCTACTTACAATGACATAGACAGTAGCAATAAAGACCTTCCTAGCAGCAAAGACATACTGCCTTTAGTCACGGTGTGAGAAGAATTTGTCCTCTTCTGCCTTTTCTTGTGTTGAATCAGCTTTTTCACTGCTTACCTGAGCTGACCTGACCTTTTCACTGTGTAGGCAAGCCAGGGGTATGACTTACACCCTCTCAGGTAAAGTTTCCCCCATGCCCTCTTCCTGCCGCTTGTTCCTGGTGGCAGTGTAGCATAGTGGTAAGGAGCCAGGCTCATAACCAAAAGATTGCTGGCTCAATTCCCCACTGGGGCACTGCTGCTGTAACCTTGGGCAAGGTACCTATCCTAGAATTGCCTCAGTAAATATCCAGCAGTATAAATGGATAACATGTAAAACTAGTAATGTTATAAAAGTGCTCTGGATAAGAGCATCTGCTAAATGCCAATAATGTAATGTAATGTTCTCAATGCAGTGAGTGCTTCTGACACTGATGTGGGCCAGGGAAATATGGAAGATTTGTTTCTCTCCCCTTCCTGTGCTTATTATTTATTTGATCCATATGTTACTAATCTGTGACCTTTCTGTCTTGTATAAGACATAACTGTTCAGCAAGGTGCATTCTGGGAGAAACAGAAGAGACACCCTTTCCAGATGACATGAACATTCTTAGGGAGGAGTTTTCCTAAGCATCAGTAACAATTAATAACTGGTTCCTGTATTATGTTCCACAGAGAAAGCCACTGCCTCTCATTCACAGTGTGTTGTGCTTCATTGCAGTAACTTGGTTACCGACTGCTAAAAGCACTAATGCATTAAAAGCATGCATTAAAAACACTGCCTTCCTCAAGGCAGACGGTCCACCCATTATGACATCAGACATCGCAGCCTGGAAAGACTCCGTCCAGGTCTACAGTATGTGCGAAACCATGGAAACAGACAGTCTTCTGTATTCCATGTTTTCAAACAGCGGGGAGCAACAGAAAGTCACCAGAAGGGTGATAACTCACACAGCCACTGAGACAAAACACTCAGCCTGCTGATATCTCTGCCAGATAAAATAATAACAGTTGTAATAGTCAGCTGTCCTTTGATAATAATTCACCCTTTCAACTTTCCCTTGGTGGTGCTCCATATGTTTCCAATGGAGAGTATTCGCTCTGGTCAGGTATCTAATTCACTCAAGGCTCTATCTGGTCAGTTTACATTCTCTGACATTTGTTACGCAGTGGGAGCCTCACTCCATGTGGCTACTCTCAGAGACTTACTCCTCATTGAATATCTTGCTGAAATTGGGACTGTTCCTCTGCCTCAAGACCAAAATTAGTTCAGCCCCTAGAGGCCCCTGTGTCACCCAGATGACTGAACAGCAGGGTCCAAGACTCAGAACTGTCACCTCAGAGGCCCTGGGAGAGCCCAGGGAATGTCCCCCAATTCCCTCTGCTTCCCAACCAATACGTCACACTTCCCCCTGCAATAATACTGTCCCAGCATTTCGGCACTGGAGTGTGGGAGGGACTTTGGGGCCTGTCTTCATTAGAAGCTTCTGACTGCTTCTGACTGATACTTCACATGGGAGCTTTAAAGCAGCGATCAAACCCTTTATTGCAGTCACGCAAATTCACTCTCACGCTGGAAACCAAAAGCAGCCAGATGTCTTCCCTTGACAGTGTTTCCTGTGAGTCCTGTTTCTCTTCACAGGCCTGGTGTCGTCATACCTTCATTTAAAAAGCACTGCAAAGAAACGGTCACGCCAGCATGAGCCATCTCTGCTTTCTGCTGCCTTTCCCCTACTCTGCTGACAAGGCACAATTATGACATCATCCAAGCAGAGCATTGTGGGTACTGCTTCAGAATTCTACAGCACATGTGTGGATTACAGACTAGCTTCACTGTCAGGGTTAGAGAGACCTGGTTGAACATAATACAGCATAAGAAGTCCAGTGCTGGGTGGCCAGGTGCTGCTGAAGTGCCTCTCCTCTCTTGTCGGGGTCATGGCGACGCAGCCCAAGGTTGAAGTCTTTCAGACCCGAGGAAAATGGTTCCCGGAGCATTATACCAGCGCCTGCATAATGAATGAAGGCAGAAATAATTGATGGCGACGGTAACCCGAGGAAGCAACGGGACACGGAACACTTTTCTCACCTCCGCGGCTCTCATTAGAGTTGCTCTCTGAGACCTGGGAATACGAGGACACGAAACACCACCAAACAAACCAACGTGCACCCGCCGACCAAACAAACCACACCAAAACCACACGCTGTCTCCAATGCAAAAAAGTGAACACCCCTAATGTCTCACCCATCAGCTGCACGTGGGTCCTGCTAAGAATTGGAATCCATGACAGTTTGGAAAAGACCATGTGTCTTACAATATCTTAATGGCATTGTTGTCCTTCCAGTGTGCCAGCTAACTGCTCACTTTAAGGATATCCGAGCCGGCCTCATGCACAATGACAGACATTGCTCCTCTATAGTGTTTATTTGCTTATGAGTTCTTGATCCAGGGCCACTTACCCCTTGTAACCCTGTAGAAAAGCTGGACTTCAGCGAATGAAATAAAATACACTTGCTGAAGTGCACTAAAGCACTGAGACATTATTGCCAAACTCCACACTATTCCAGAGGGCTGCCCACAAACTCTGGTATGCATGTGGTCGGTGGGTCACATGGCGGTGGTGGAGGGTGGGGGGTGGATTGGGGAGGATAAGGGGGTGTTGAAAAGACTGAGGTTTCAAAACTGCTGTGTCATTTGCCGGCAATTTGACCAGAAAGCTCACATTGGCGGAACAAATTGGTTTTGTTCCGCTGGGTACAGGGGTGGGTAGGTCTGCCAGGGTCCTCTGGTCGCTCCGTTCTTGACTTGCGTGGGTGTCTGTGAGTTACTCAGCAGCAGAAGGATGTGCATTAATAGAAAAGCATGAACAAATGGCTTTCTGCAGAAGTAGGTGTGATTGTGTAGACCACGTTGCATTGGCCACTCCTCGCCATGCGCTGTGCCAAATGCCATCACATCGAATCCGGACTACAAGAGATGATCGGACACACCCGGCTCCTTCCGGGGGACGGCGGAGCTAAGGGTGACAGAGGGAGGCACCGATAAGGTGCTCGCTCTGACAAAACCCTTAACAGACTCAGCTGGTGGACTCCAGAGGATGACATGAAAAAAATGAGGGCGGGGAGCGACACAGCGGTCGGAGGGAGGAGATGAGAAGACGGGGCGTGGAGCGACAGAGCGAGGGATTAGCGGAAAGGTCAGAGACAGAGGTGTCCTGCTGCTGGGCCTGCTTGGCGGCGTGTCCACCCCACAGGGAGCCAGCCACCAAGCAGGCCTCTCTCTCCAGGCTGGTGGTGCGTGCTACTCTGTCTTCTTCCCTCTTCAATTTAAATTCAAATTCAAATTCAAACAAACTTTATTGGCATGAATGAAGACTAGCAAAACCACTTATACAAACACACTGCTAAACATCCCCCGAAAAGTGACTGATTATCACCAGGACAAATGATAGATAAAGATAAATAAAACCAAATAAAATATAATCACCAAGAACAGTAAAACTAAAATGTACATTTTTAAAGCTTTTGAGCAGATAGGAAGAATCTGCCCAGAAACAATGATTTCCTCTCCCAGCGGAATCTATAATTTCTCTTAATAATTTAATTTCTCAAATATGAGGACAACCAATACAAAAATATTGAAAGAATTTTTGTTCATTTTTTGGAATTTAATACATTGCAAGAAAATGTGCATTTTCCATGTCTATCTGTCATACAGTGGCCACATAGCATTTCTTATTTTGGTAGCCATGTTTTGTGATGTTTGTTATTTCTCTATTGCTAGGCAGTGGTCGCCAAAACTGTACTTGGGATTTGTCTCTGGTTTGTATCTCTGAAAGCGAGCCTGTCTCTCACTCCCTCCCTCTCTCCTTTCCACTCTCTCTCACTCTCTCTGTCTCACAGTCTACGGTACTGGTGCCTTTTCTCATAATGTTACCAATACAGCCATGCCTGTAACCAGCTATGAGGTCACCGAGGTCTGGACCTCGGTAATTTTTTTAGAGCTAAAAATAAAATTTGAAGGTAAATACAACTGGATTAAAAAAAATCAGTGATTGAGAACTTCTCCTCCAAGATGAGTGCATGCTTAATTCAGTTTAGAATTGTGATTTAGTGTGTGTTGTGCGAGCGCAGCCCCTTGCATCATCAGCACTTCCACTGACAGCAGCAGTTGGAATTTATGCACGTTGGCAGCAGCAGGTGGCTTGTGTGTGAACCGGCAGCATACCATTCGGTAAGACAAAGCAGTGATTGTTATGCCATTATCTGTAAGAAACGCTCAAAACTATAACCTGTTACAGTGTCTGGAGTAAAGGCAATTGTATGAAACATATTAAATATGCGTACTCTGGCCATGATGAAGGCTAGGCTATTTCTTTCATATTAGCAGACTAGCTAATGTTTCACACGCCATTGATTAAAAAACAGCTTATGTAGGTGACGGTATCAACAACAGTAGGCCTACAGAACATTTCAAAGCCAAATTTAGAAATGAATATAAGACAACGACATTGACAAGACCTAAAAACCAGCGCCCCCCCCGGACCTCACCATTTTTCAAACCCTGGTTACGGCCATGAATACAGGCAGGTAAAGGACACCTCTTTTTCCCTCCAAAGCATGTTGTTGCAGAAGAACTGTCCAAGTCTGGGAAACTTTGAGAAGCTAAAAACTACACATGCTCCTTTGGTATGGAGAGAGGTTGCAGTTGTGGTTTGGGGATGGTGACCTCTGATAAACTGATCAAAAGGATTAATCGTAGTTAATGTAACTGTAGTCAATGTGGTATATTTTGTTTTATTTCATCAGCAGCTATTACATCATCCCTAGCTGTTTCTATCACCCTCTCCTCCATTCCAAACTTCTATGTGTTGGTGAAGCACCGTCTCTCCCTCTCTCTCTCTTTCTCTCTAAGTAATGCTGGTGATGTAGGCCTCTTTCTTCCTTTCATCCTGCCTCATTCTCTCCCCTCTCCAGGTAGTGCTGGTGATGTTGGCAGTGGAATGACTTCAGGCCCGAGCACCCACCCATCCTCTGCACGCTTTATGATGGAGACGAGAACCTGCTACACACGAGCCAATCAGCGTGTCAACAGACACGCGACATGGTCCTCTCCAGGAGCCGATAATGCCGCCGTTTGTCCTGAGTGCACAGTGGATGCGCTGTCTGTCACGCGTCAAAAAAAAAGAAAAGAAAACCTCTCCTTTCAGCGTCCCTTTGGGGCTGGCTGTCAGACGCGGTGCTGGTCTCCGATCGCTTTGTTCATGTTCCGCTGTTCCGAGTGGACTGTGACATTCTTATTAACCAGCGGTGACAGCGGGTTTTGTGGAAGGTGACGGGCGGCTTCTTTACCAGGCGCGGTGGCCGCCCCCGCTGTCATTCCTCGCCAAACACATGCCAACGGGTGAGTTGGGAGGAGGCGAGATGGGTGAATGAGAGAGAGAGAGAGAGAGAGAGAGAGAGAGAGAGAGAGGAAGAAGAGGGAGAAAGAGATAGAAGATGAGAGAGTGAAAAAGAAGAACAACCAGTCCCAAATCAATTGGAACGACTAATCAAAAGCAGGTGAGATTACAGGGCAGTACAATTATTTAATATACCTTAAAATTGGTTTATCAGCTATATGATGACATAGCTGCTAATCACTTATTTTGAAGTCAGTCATTATTTCCAATCTTGCCCCCCCCCCCCCCTCCCCCGCGGCCTCACAAAAAGAGTCCCTACAACCTTTCATGCTCATTGGTGCAGTAAGAGGGAATGATTTGTTTACTGTGAACATTATTGTGTTGTTCATAGGGGATTGAAAATCTGTCCCGCAATTGATCTTTTTATTTTGTAAGCGTCAATTTTACATGGAAAGCAGAATGAAATGCATATTTTTAAATTAGTATTTCTATGACCAAACCCTGGGTTATAACAGAATGTCTGCACTTCTGTTTTCATACAAAACGCTTATTCACAAACCTTTAATAAAATGAGCACAGACATCCACAAGATGAAAAGAAGGCCTTGTATCAAGTGTCTTCACAGCTGTATAAATGAGTATACTCATAAGAATAAAAATTTTTAAAAATTCTCAAATTGCACAATTTTATTAAAAACAAAGCAGGTTTTCTTATGTAAAATTGAGACCCTTACTCTGGCTAATATTTACCATCTGTGCATGCAGGCCTAGGTCCTAGGTCCTAATTATCATTGTACAATTCTTAGGTACTTGTTTATGACTACATGGATCAATATATTTCAAAAGTAAAAGGACTGAAATACAAGCAAAATACCTTTGGGGCCCATATGGTTAATAGCCTTATCATTATCAGCTATTAAAGCTAAGCTTCTTTCCTATCAGGCTTGCCTTATCTGATGAAAGCCTCACAACCACACAGTTTAGTACTTCAAACAGAAACCATCAGACTGCTGTCAAACATGGCCTGCCTCTGTAAATGTACTGCTTGTTTCTATTTGGTTTGCTTATATTAAGGAAATAAAATATAGAAATTCTGCAGTTTTTCCTCCCTAAATTCTAGCGTTTCACTGACTTTCTGGACCAATAGAGGCCTCAGACTGTTAATGCGTGAGTGAGAGCCTTCTAGATCAACGTTCCTCAGCTCTCCGCTGGCTGCCTCAGATGAGAATCTGAGGGGAGGGCTTTGGGCCGGCCGGGTCATGACCTCACCATGGATTACAACATGCTGGAGGAGTGATCAACTGCGCCAGAGAGTAGTAAGACTCAGGATCCTCACCCACTGAAAAAAAAAAAATGAGAGGAGGAAATATTGCCCATTTATCTGACTGTATGTGGCACCACCAAGGTCCTCCTGATTGGATATTTAGCCTGTTGACAGTGACCGAGGTGCCATCAAAAGCACATCCACAACAGCACCACCCTTAGGATCTGATTGGTTAAAATACAGCACAGCGAAAGTAGACCTGGGGAAGCAATAAACACTCATAGGGAGGGGTTACAACACTCAGAGTTGGCATTCAATTGTGATGTCATCGCTGCCCAGCCAATGTGTGCCCACTATGTTACAGTACAGTAGCCTTACAGTACAGTTTTCCAGTTTACACCAGTTAACCAGGAAGAGGTTGGGACAGATGTGTCATTAGAACTCTGAGTTGGATCCCAATGGATAAAGCGCAGCATTGCTCTGCCTTTGGGGAGAAACCTACGATGATGCCAAAGGTCACGGCCTTGTTCGCGCGGCGGTGTAATCTCCAAATCTTCTTATGCGCAGGGACCAGACATCTCCAGGAGCGTTTCCCCGTTAGTGGAAAGAAATATTAATATGAGAGCGGCCACTTCATCCCGCTTAAGCACCACTTTAATGTGTAGGGAATCGCATACGGCGCAGTGCAGTACATTTCAATTTAACAATGGAATGGCGTAGCAAGACTGAAGGAGATATCCTCCTTAACCCACATACCGCAGTTCTCGGCAAAACCTCGCCTAACCATGAGAATATCATATGTGCACATGCAAATTGGGGCATGAAATGAATTTTCTGTTCTATGCAAAGTGACTCCCTGATGTCTGTGGACAATGTGGCCATTGTCACAGCCCTCTGGTCACTTTTCAATATTTGATGGCATTGTGGGCTCCGTTACTGTAATCCCCCACAATGTGATTGGAGGTTCTCTAAATTGTGACCTATTTTTTTCTGCAGCAGGTTCTCTAGTAATGCAATAGCCTCACAATGGCAGCGTGGATTTGCAGAGCCTATAAGCTGATGAACGAAGATCCTTTTACATTATAATGAATTGATTCGAGTGAGCCTTCAACCACACTACAGTGTTAGGACTTTGGCCATTTAAAAACGTGACATCAATATTGTGGCCATGCTCCCAAGGAGGGGCGAGTGCGTACTCATTTAAATATTTCCGAGTGTGTATGCCAGTGTGAGGGCTTGCAATCACACACACCAGTGCATGGAGTGTGTGAACACAAATGCCCACTGAGGTGCAAAACCCCAGAGTTCCTCTGGCTTGATTGTCTTCGTCCTTTGATTAGAGAGCATCAGAAGCGCTGGGTCCTTGTTGCGGTGCGGGGATCAGTACTGGAGGGGTAATATGTGATACGGGGAGGCTGCACAGAGATGCTGGTGATACCCCCAAACACAAAACGCTTTATAAATAACGCAGAAACTTGGGCCCCGGGCTCATTAAAATTACATAACCCCCCACTGAAAACATAAACGTCCCAGATATTAATAAACATCGGACTGCAGCATGAGTGAGTGAAGTCATCGCCTGGACAGCAGGGGTTCCTTCTGGCAGGGCATGGAGGAAGCAGTCCGCGCTGAACACGTGTGTGTGTGCGCGTGCCTGTTTGTGTGTGTGCGCGCGTGTGTGTAAACATCTGTGTGTGTGATTGTGTATGTATGCATGTGTGTGAGCCTGAGTGCATATGCGCATCTGAATGAGATCGTTGTGCGTGCAGGGACAGTGTGTGTATGTATGTGTGTGTGTGTATGCATGATATTTTGTGCTTACATGTGTGTGCGTGAGAGAGTGTGCATGTGTAGGATTGTTTCTGTTGAAGTGTATGTGTTTTTGTGTGTGTGTGCGGGTACCGCTCAGAGACGCAGCCTGGCAGTATGAGTAAGGCTCCTGAAATGGATACGAGAGACTGCACTTCCTCCTTGTTTGCTAGATAGCTTTCACCAGCCAGAGCCAAGAGTTAAGCAACAGCTGCGTCATGGCCATTGCGAATGGCCACTGAAAACAGCCACTGCAAATACATACTGGACACAGTCACTGCAAATACATACTGGACACAGCCACTGCAAATACCCAGTGGACTCAGTCACTGCAAATCATTATATATCATCCAGATCCAGTGGAAAATGTGTTATCCGAATCAAACATCAAACTCTCTGCACATTTTCCACTTCCAGTGTTATCCTTTACTTATCTATGCTGAGATCACAGAATCTTTTTTTCATGTGAGAGCTGGTCAAGGCAACAATATACAGTCATGCAAATGTCTCCATATAGCACATCAAGGAACATTACAGTACAATAGGGGTTTAAAAAGGGGTCAGACAGAAAGAAATACTAATTGAGAAATTACAAACATTTACAGTCCTCCATTGTATGCTGTGGACCATATCCTTAGGCTCCTTTGTAGAGATGAGTTTAATGAGAATGAATTTTAATTGTTACATCACAAGCATCAACTGAAAAGTGTTTCTTCCCCAGTTAGAGCTGTGTGTGCTTCTTATTGGTGAGGTGAGGATGAGTGTGGAAACACTTCACGTCGGCTTTTCATCTGTTCTACTGACGCCAAAGTATCCGGGAGATCAAAGGCACCAGGATAAATCTGAAGGCATCTGCGATTTAGTAATGTCCACCAAGAATGCTGAAATATGGAAAAATATGGAAATATATGGAAATGAAAGAGGGTAAAAAAATGTGGTGATGCAGAGACATAAACATAAAGGAGACCTCTCCATTTTCTTGATGATTTTGGACTGTTTCTGGACCATTCTCACAACGGTTTGATTTCAACAAGCAGATGAAACGGGAAAGATTCACAATAAGTTTCACAATCAGTGTGAAACACATGCACGCACACAACACACCTGTAGATACAGGACAAGCACACACACTCACTTACACACATGCATTGCTAACACTCACAAACACATTTATTTGCATGCGTGCGTGCACACACACACACACACACACAAAGACAAATACCAGTATGACATTACACTGTTCTTAACTCCTTTGACCTTTGATTATGAAACTGCAACCGTAAGGAAATGGCAGCGCTGGAAATCGTGGGCTCCTGCAATGATAAGCTGCATGAACTGCAATGGCCATGTGTAAAATGAAGACACGTGCAATGACGCACTGCAGTGTCAGTCTTGTAAAACGAGGGCACCTGCTATAATGCAGAGCAATGGCAGCGATGTAAATTGAGGGAGCCTGCAACGATGCGCTGCTTCACTTTTTTAAACCGAGGATTTGAACCAGGCACTGCCTCTCCACTAGAAACCTTTTTCACAGCTGCATGCCCCCGAGAGAGAGCGAGAAAGAGAAAAAGAGAGAGAGAGAGAGAGAGTGGAAGAGACAGACCGAAAACACTGCACTGCCGCAGCCACATCAAGGACTCATCTCTCAACACAGACTGTCAAACCTGGCCGCTTGCCTTCTGCTCACCATTCTCGCCGACAGGTGAGTCACACCGCGGGAGCACATGTGTAAATTGTGTCTGCTCAGAGGTTTACTTTTCCACTACAAGCTGCTGAAAGGGAGGAGGAGGGGGAGGCTCACGGCTGAGAGGCGAGGTGTGTGTGTGTGTGTGTGCACGGCTGAGAACATAATAAACCGTGTGTTGAAAGAGGCGTGGCTCTCTCTCTTTCTCTCTCATGTTTCCATTGACAGTCACGTCATGTGTGTTTAAGCGTGTACTCCTCTTCATTACAGTGAGGAGCTGTGACCCTGGCACAGGCACACCTGTAAATGCTGCTCTCTCACCTTGCAGAAAAGTGGCCAGAAACGGATAGAAAAAAAAAGAGGAGGCTGAGTGTGGGCAGTTTGGCCCACTGCGGTGCTTGTGATTTTATTCTGTGAAGTCTATAAAAGCAGAGTTAATTTTGTTTCCAGTGAAAAAAGAAAAAAACAGTGTCTGACAGAATGCGGCGGGAGAAACCGAACGCGTAATGAGAGAAGACGGAAAAACGGCGGGTTACGTGTGGTCGGCGTGACTCAGTTGCGGTCAGCGCGGTCATCGTGAAGAATGTGGAGAGAGAGAGAGTAGGACAGGCAGAGAAAGAAAGAGACAGGGGGAGGGAGGAAAAAACATGAGATCAGAGAGGAGGTACAAAAACACCAATCATCCCACAGCTGCATCCTCAGCAAGCTGCAGGAGTGAGAGGGTAGAGACTGAACGTGGTCACCTTCCACACCAGTTGCCTGACAACTCCAGAACCGTTATTTACATGACAAGTATGTGTGAACCAGTGAATCGAGAGGTGGGCCAGAGCCATGGCAGGAATGAGATGCACGTTCAGAGCCCTGGTCTAACCACGGTTGCAGGCAACCTGAGGAGTGCCATTGCATTTAAGGATGACCACGAAGAGCTCTCTGCCCTTCTGTTGGCTCATTGAACAACTGTTAGCCTGTGGTCTTGAGCCAGTGGTATCTGAATCTTACATAGTGCATGAACAAAGCTTCATTCAAGGTTGCAAACCACAAAAATTGTAAAAAAAAAAAAAAAACAAATGACACACAAAGAAGACTGTCCATACAAAACGAAGCAGGGACAACCCAATATGAAAAACATAATTATTCCACGTAACCCTTTGGCTATAATAACAACGCTTTAAAAGTGAATTGTCATTAATCACATTACCAGGTACAAATGATAAAATGACAAATAATAAGATCAAGAAAATTAAAAGAAGAAGAAGAGAAAAGGGAGATGTAAACATTTGATCAACAGATAATAAAATATTCTCCAATGTCCGTGGCGTTGAAGTCCTTCCCCTCTCATTCCTCAGTCTGCCCGTATCCTGCTGCTGATGCAGGCGTTGGAAGGCTTTACAAGCTCCTGCATTTTCTGCCCCAAAAAGCTTTTGAACCGTGTCCGAAATCAGCGCGGTGCCGTGCTGCCCCTGGTTGGCGCACGTGTTTCTGGGCTCCCTCTCCCCAGCGTGAAACCGTCTGCCCTGCTCATTTTAACATGCACTGACACACCCTGGGATGACCCCCCCCCCCCCCCCACCAATGCACATGCACTTAGAGATAATGATGGCATAGTTTACTACACCTATTCTCTGCAGCTTTTCTTTGTTAAATAATAATTTAGGTCCTTCCCACTGTCTCTTGCTGTTAACACACCCCACAGGAGGGAAAACTCCTGTGTCACCATTGCATGGTCCTTGGTGCTGCTCTGAAATATGAAATTATTGTGTGTAAAATTGTAATGCGTTTTGTGTGAGGCTACCCTGTCCAATTATGTGCCCTGAATGGGGGTACAGAAACAGGCCATAGCAGCCACCTGACATTATGAAACCACAACAGCAAAGGACAGTTAATGAACAAGTCAAGTGACCAAAGATACTGCTAAAGTCCTGTTCAATATAACAACATTGCAGCCACAACTTGGAGCTGACCAATTTTAGAGAGTCTATGATGGTAGTGACTTCTTTCAACCATTATCGCTGAGACCGCTGTAACTGAATCCTGAATTTGTGTGTCAAACTCTAAATAAGATCATCTATCATTTAATGATTTACTGAAGTCATCTGTGATAAAAGACAGAGATACATTTCCTACTGGCAAAGGACTTTTCAGAAAGTGTGCGCTTCTGATATCCTTCCCCCGACACAATGGCGACTGACTCAGAGTTCCACAGTCAAAAGTCCTCTTGCATCGCCCTGTCTCATTTTCACTGTAGCACTGAAAAAAATGTGACCACAGTGCTATAGCACAGTATCAACACTGTGAGAAAGCTCCGTATCAGCCATTTTCTTTTCTAAAATGTGGTCTATACTGAACTGTGATGAAAAAAGAAGAAAGAGGGCTGGTGTTTAGTGCAATGTCACAGGTCAGCGCAGGTCTGCTTGTTTTCAGAGGACATGAGCACAATGCCATCTCTCTCCCCCTGTAACGTGGCTGGCAGCGATAGCTTTTGTTCGGGGTGGCGGAGGTCATTATGAAGTTTCACAGGGAGAGGAAAAGGAGAGGGTCTCAGCTGCGAGTCAGAAGGAATTCATCCCGGGCGGAGAGAGGGAGAAAAACCATTAGACATTAAAAAAAAACCATTAGAAATGCGCCGTGGCCTGAGATAGCACAGAGAGAGAGAAAACCGCTAGCGACCTCAGTTCACACGCAACCAACACACAGCTGCACGTGTCATGCTACCTTGCCGCAGAATGCGATAGCAAGCCGCATTGTTGTGAAGGAGCATCTGACTGTACAAAAGGACGGGGGTTTGAGGTGGGGCCGCGGTGCTGAAATATTACAGAAATGAGGGGGGTTTATGGACATGTCTCGGTCTTTTTGTAAAAAACCTATTATTTAAGTCTGCGGCCCCAGGGAGTCGCCCATCAGATTTCATCTTTTGCCGCCGCCTAATTTGTCCCTGTGGAGGAGTTGTGAACTCGTGGTCGCTGGCGGAACTGGAGGCGAGGAAATTCCGAGTTCTAATTTTAAAGGGTTCATAATTCCAAAGGTTCCTGGAGTTCTTAGCTGTAAGACTGTAGGCCTCGCGGTTATTTTTATTTATTTTTTTTACTGTCGCCAGAGTGATGAAAGCCCGTTCAGGGTTACAGGAATCCCAACACAGTGTCCTGCTTTTGGTCTCGTGCTGATGGACGCTCTGCAGCAGCAGTCTGGACTCTCCACTCCTTGAAGAAATAATTCATTTTGCTTTCCATTCAACCTCTGATTCAGTTAATAAAAAAAAACACTCAGTGGACAGGTGGTCAAATCACCCACTGCTTTAGATATATGGCTCTTTCCGAAAAACCATCAATAAAACCAAAACTAATCCAGGCCTCGAAGGACAAGCGATCCTAACGGTAATGCCCTATAGGACAGGCTAATATACTGCTGTGTTAGTCATGTTTATCACATGATTTTTCCGTTAGCCTATAGGAGATCTCCGAAAGCATTCCAAGGCCTGCTCCGCAGTCCGCACACCAACCAGTGGCTATATTTCACTTAGCAGGTGAGTGTTATATCTTTCCTGGCTGAACCTCATTCTGCAGGATGGGAAAAAACAACAGTTTCTACTCCAGCTCTGACAGCCATGACTCTAACCAGAGGTGGCAGATGGGGAGATGGAAACATGAAGTAATGGTCACACAGAAATGATGAACGGAGAGAGAGAGAGAGAGAGAGAGAAAGGGGTGGAGGGAGGGTGGAGGGAGAGAGCTGAGAGAGCACTGCAGAAACAGCTCTGTCTGGGCTGAACCCGGGGCTGTGCTCAACTCAGGCTGGATGACAAACGATGGACGCAGTTGTGGCGGCAGCTTGTGTGAGGCCACACCCCAGGGAGAGGAAGCAGGGAATTCTGGGACTGGTGCTGCTCGGAGTCACTCGGGGGCACGGATGTCAGAACCGCACAGAGGTCACGCCAATCAGGACGCGGGGGCTAATAATACCCTCTGTGGTGTTGGGAGTGCTTAAAATACACCAGTCACAAGGGAGCCGAATTCCAGCTGGGAAGTAAAAATGCCAGATTCTGGTTTTGTGTGTGCCATGCTTACTATGTATCTTACAGTTACAAGCAATTATACACGTATCTGAAGAATAGAAGCAGAGTGAGACTGGAGAGATACGGAAGGAAATCAGAACCCCTTAAAAAGCCCACATACAGTAGCAATACCACCTAACACCAGTTCACAGCTCTGAGTCTATAAGATACTGTACATAGTGATAGAACAGGCACTTTGACACCTCTGTGAGTAGATCATGACCCAGACTAGAATAACGGTACAAACCACACCCCACCCAAATATGAAGCATAGGGGTTCATTTGGAGATCAAAGAGGCGAACAGTCTAATGTCAGTCCGGGTCCAGTCTTTCCATGCACATTTATTATTTACTTTCACAAGTTTGTGACTTGCTGAGATTGAAGTCAGTAGACTCTTTTGAAAGGGTTTGCCCTCCCAGATCCAGGGGCCAGCGGCTCTCCCTGCTGGCATCGACAGCTGTCTCCAAGGCAGCGAACCTGTGCATGTGTGCAGATGTAGCAGGAGGCTGCGACCGCCGGAGTGATTACATTAATGACCATGGCACACAAATCTGAGATTTACAGCCCCTGGCACCCAGAGGCATTCCTCGGGATGCTTGTGTGGCATTGCTCCATTCCACGCCAGCCAAACCCTCCTCGTGGACTTACGCTGTTTTGCAATTTAATATTGAATCACCTAATATGCATAGCTCTGAGATACTTAATCCAGAAAATGCAGACACACACATTTGCCATTGCAATAAGTGCAGGGAAAGATGATCAGAATGTAAAATTTGGGGCTGAAACCCTAGGGAGACGCCAAAGGTGCTGACGTCACCACATCTCCCTGGGCTGCACTTCATGTTGAGTTACCACGGCGTCCCAGACAAAAGAAAACAACTTATTCTCTTTGAAGAGGCCATACATGCATAATTGATGGAGAAAATGGCTTAACAAGCCTTGAAGTTGCTGGGTAATTCCACTTTGCACCATAAATAACTCATGCTAATTATCAGGCACGCGAACACTCATGCAGGACTTAATGTGTGAAGTGCACGGTGGCGTATCAGGCTATGTTTGCTTCAGTGGTGTCAGCGCTCTATGTAATTCTTCTGCAGTTAAACTAAGAGACTGGTAACAGAGGACATGAAGGTGGGTGGTGGGAGGGTTTGGGGGTTTTTGAGACAGGGGATTGCTTCATGTCCTGTACCAGGTTGGTAGAGGTCACCATGGAGATGAGAACTGCAATCAATACAATCTGGCCTGGCTCATTTGCCAGCTCAATATGCTTCACTCAAGGGACTTCGATGTATTACATGAAAGAAGACACACAGATTCTTCTTGCTCTCCTGAGTTCCGCTGGCTACCAAGGGCTAGCCATGGAAGATGAAATTTTATATGGAGACATAAGATTTAATGTGTGGCTACAATTCTTGTTTAGGTAACATTGTATTATAGGATACTAGGGTTCAATTTGTTACAGGCAGGACCTATACAAATGGGGTGGATTACACCTGATCCACAGGGGCATGGATGCATGGTTTATAGCTACAGTATCACAGGAATATTTAAAACGGGGACTTGAAGGCGAGCTTACATAGAGGACACTCCTAATAATAATGACTAATAATAGCAGTGAAGACAGCACAGATAATGACCACATAGTGCATAATTTTATTGTTGACGGCTCAATGAAATATGGTGACATGGTGAAAGATACTACCCACAATACTTCAAAGTGCCTTTGAACGCTCAGTATAAAAAGCAACTTTTTTGTGAAACACAGTGGATACGACACAGATGGCATTACAGGGGATCTGCTAAATATAGGTGATTGAGACAAGAACACACTGGACTCTGTTTAGGCCGTGGCAGCGCATTCAACTGGTGCTGATGTCAAAGAGGCGTGTCTGAAACACTTCTGGGCTTTTAATGGAGCCAGCGCACGAGTGGTGAGTGGTTCAGTGCGTCAGCTCTCTCGCGGCGCTCGGAGGCATTTTAACACTTCTCATTTTGCACCTTTTAGACAATCTCCTTGTGATCCTAAATGTTTGACACGATTGGTAAGCCCGGCTGAGATTTAACCATCCGTGAATACAGCTGGCCTTTTCGGACTGCAGATGCATTAACCAGCTAGCAAATACAATAGGTAATCTGGTTAATGCAATATATTTTAATTCTGTCATGCTTGAAAGGGTAGAAAAGTCAGTTTAATTGTTCATATAACATTAAATTTAAATGTTGAAAATGTTGATAAATGTTAAAAGTGCCATCCATGTCAGGGCATGGTACATTTAAAGAGCCAACTCGACAGTCCTGAATGGTTAGCTGGTTGACCATTTGCCTGAGTGGTCCAGACCACAAAATGTAATAAATCCCCTCTACATGGGGAATGTAATTCAAGATCTTCCATGATTATGTGGCAAAATCTCCAAAACCTCTTGCTGGAGGGGTAGAGCTTGTTCCTGCATTTTGTCTCTGTCAGGTAATGACACAAAAGACGTTTGATTACCATTCTTGCATTGTTGTTGCTGAGCTGCATTTAGAACTGTATGCTTACTAATACATATCTTAGTAATACTGCATATCTTAGCTGTAAATAAAACACTTAGCATGAAGTGAAACAGTTGTGGAAAAACTGCCCAATTCAAATGTTCTGGTATTACTGGCAATTTCATTTGCATTAAAAGGGTTCCGAGACCCTGTAAATACCACTGCGCTCAGTGTTCGTGTCAACCCACACCCCAAAACAAATGGGCACACCCTGTCACACCCACTTGCTGGGAAAAGCAGAGAAGAAAATAGCAATTTTGTGCAAATGGAAGTAGTGTCACTTTCTGACTTTCACTGCCTACACTTTCAAGTACCAAAAGTTGTATTAGTCATACTTGTTTTTTAGTTGCTTAGCAGAAAGCTTTATCCAGAGCAACTTACTTGGGTTACAATTTCTACATATTAGCTCTTCATAGATAGATAGTTGTTGAGGCCATTCTGGGTTAAGTACCTTGCCCAAGAGTACAATAGCAGTGCCCCTGTGGAGAATCAAACTGGCAAACTTTCGGTTATGAGGAGCAAGTGGCAGGAAGAGGGCCCGGGGGAATCTTTACCTGAGAGGGTGTAGGTCATACCCCTGGCTTGCCTACACATGCCCCTAGAAACAAGGTAAGATACTGCTGCCCAAATAAAAAGTCTGATGCTCTGTACCTGAAAGGCAATAAACTTAATTACTGCAGAAGGTGAGAGGCCTTAATGTAGGAATATGCCATCAAGAACAGACAGTAACCTTAACTCTAGGCTCTGTGACAACATTGAAATGAAGGAGAAACATTAACAGCTCAGTCAGACTTGACATTTATTGGTGAGCCCAAAGCCATGGGGCTTTTAATTTTAGACGATTTTACGTGAGACAGAATTTAACCAATTTATTTACTGGGTATAACTTCAAGGACATGGACCTATGAGTCATGGGTGGAGAAAATTCAAGTGAATGATGTTTAATGTGCAGAGTACATTTTTTCCAAATTTAAGGCAATGTGTGCTGAGAAAAACAGCCTCCACAATGGGTGAATGAATCAGCAGACGTCACATATTTTTAAAAGACAGACATAGCATAAAATAGTTGGCACATTGAAAACTGCTATCCGATGTTAAAAAAAAGAAAGAACTATGGCCAAAGTCTCCACTGAGATGTAAAAAAAATGTACCTTGAGAGTCAGTGAACATGTTTTTTTCCCCACAGGAAAGGATTATGCTTAACAAATAACAAGGACCTCAAGGAACCTACAAAATGCATCAGTTCAAATGGGTTTCATGGTATTACATAATTGAATTTTCAAAAAATAGCTGACAGCGTGTCAGATGCAATTTGGAACACTTGCTCTGTAACGTGAGACAGCACAAACTACCACCGCATAGTCCTTGGCCAATCACACTGAAAAGTTTAAACCCCAATGTTTGACAAACAATTATTGTTACATCACTTCCTCTGTGGTAGCAGTACAGCTATCAACTGTCAGGGGGATACAACCAGGGGCGGTCTTTCATGACACAGAGTTTTGACACCTGTCAATAACGCTCACGTCATTCAGATGAATAGGTGCGTTAACTGAAGCCAGAGGTAATGGGAAGCATTGATGTTTCACTGGAAATGATATTACAGAAACAGTCCGTTGGAGAGAGAACATTTCCACACAACTTTGAAAAAAAAATTAACAGAATTTGACACATGTCAGTGATGCCTTCACTATCCATTCAGAGGAGTGGCATGTTGGAAGCTGGAGGCGACAGGAGATACTGATGTTGTACAGCAAACCAGGGCAGGAGAACAGCCACTGTAAAAGTGAAATATTTCAGAATTGCCTTATTATTTTGTCTTGCATAGAGAATGCAAAACTGTACGATAACAAAGCATGACAATATTTTGTGACAACAGAGTGTGTCATATTAATATAATGGACATGCTAGGGTCACGTCCACCGATCACGTCTTTCACCAATCAAATTGACAGAAAGCATAGGCTGAGAATATGTTCACCAATCATGGTGACAGACATGCTCCTGGGTAACATTCACTGATAAAAGATTGACTCTTGCTGACATGGTACTTTTCGGAAACTTTCAGGCAGAGAAGTTTCCTTTTGTCCCCGTGAGAGACATTTAAATCCTCCATTATTAAATGTGCCAAGCCAATTCCTCAGAGATTACAATGACAGAAAGCTTTTATTTTTTCACCCAGCTGAGATGAACGGTCAGAAGTGCATTTTCACACTCTTTCAAACTTGGATCTATTAGTCCATTTTGATGTGACCATCTACAATTCTGGGGTTATAAAAAATATGCCCCATGTGAATCTTACTTCACCTTGTCTAAGTCTGTCTGAGAATAGCTAATGATACATCATAGTTTGGGAAAGTAGAGTGACATCCATCAGTGTTCTGAAAATGTTTGATCTTGAAGCCATTTAGCAAATTACATTTTGCTGAAGAGGATGAAAGGGGAAGAGAATTTTTAGACAGCAGGTGATATCTTCAAACCTTCCAGAAATAATTAGCAGGTAAAAGCTCACGCCAAGTAAAGCAGATTCCCAAAATATGAGTCCCTTAGTGAAGGGCAAAACCATGGCTTCCCAGTGAAAATATGAAACATTGACCCACAGCCATATATACAGAGACATGATGATGTCAACATTCTGAACACTACTCCTCATTTTAATAAAGCTTTATACCTCATGGATACCTGTGGTGTTGGTAGGTAAATGGATGAAAAATAGCTCTGAAGTGAAACATTTCCTGAGTTGCGTAGAGTGAGCTTAATCCTCGAGCTGAAACAAGTTGTGCACCCCTGACCTGCACACTTTAATAACAATTCAATGGATTAATTTAAAGGTTTTTTCTTGCATCACCAACATCGTCCTACACTGGTTTTCTGCATACCAGCATGCCATTTGTGTGGAGGAAAAAAATACTTGTTTTCTCAGATGCCTCCTCTTGGCGTTCTATCCATTTAGAGCTGAAAAGAAGAAGGCATGTTTGTGAGGCCGAATGGCATCCTTTCCCATACCTAGAGACTGTACAAGGTCACAAACATTCTCACTGGTCTGCTCTGCCCTGGCTCATAGTGCTTTGTTCTCAGCACAATGTCTGCTGATGCTGAGGTCTGTGGTGAATTTGTATGTAGGGATTCGACTCTAGGGTGAATAGACCAGCACAGGCGAGGTTCCTGATTTGACAAGGACCAGTCCCAGACCAGGCTATTCTCCATCATATATATTTTTTTTTTTTGGCACTTCCAGCTCGAGGACGTGACACAGAATGATACACAATGCTCAGGCTCCAATCTGTATTGACACAAGACAGGAACACAGCCAAGTGCTCAATATCCACTCATGTCCCCACTCTTGAGATAAATCAGCTCGCTGTAAATATCAGTGCACGGCATTCCGTGCTTAACTGAACAGGACTTTGCCTGAGCCGAAAGCCAACGGCCCTCCTCACACTTTGAAGAGATGAGGGTTGGGGGAAGCAGCTGTCTGTCTGTGCACGGGGCTCCACTGTTCCAGAGAAAGACCAGAACATTTAGGTGACGTGAACATGGGCGAAAGAAAATGTCTGCAGTAAACAGGTCATTTTACATTTGTTGAGCCATTCAACAAAGCCCCGCTAAAGATGATGTAAATTTCCTTTGTTGAAGTTTTGCTTCGGATTCATGTCATTTCTTTTCAAAAGAAAACACAGATGCCTGCTGTAAGAGTGTAGTTTATACAGGTCAACTGACCAGCAAATGTAGACTCACTGAGTTTAATGAAAGACTGGAAAAGGTCAAGTAATCAGATATTTTACACAGAGGTGGCAAACCCAACAATGATGGGCAGCCATTGGCATGCAACAACTGCAAAAATAACATGATTTCATTGTAAAATGCTAAGTTATCATTTCATTTGGACAAATAAGATCTGCTTGCCAAGTATGAAATAAATTTTCCTGGCATTCCTTAAACAACTGAAGTGACACTGGTGTAAATATGTATTTTGGAAAGAACTGAATACATATTGTTAGGTAATAGAGAATAAGTAATTTGGCGGGACCACGAAGCATGAGCCAGAGAGAGAGAGAGACAGAGAGAGAGAGAGAGAGACAGAGAGAGAGAACAACAGGGACAGTGTAGCTTTTGTGAAACCCGAGCCTCTGCCTCATGGTTACAATAAAATGCTGATGTCATGTTAATGTTGGATGAGGACTAAACTTAGAATTGTCTTCAAGATTGTATGAGCAAGCAGGTGTGCTTTTAGCTGGAGGAGGGGAGTCAACAGTTTTCAAATCACATAGTCTCCACTGCGTTCATACAGATGAAGACCAAACGCTGGGTAATGACAACTAACCTGTTTGTTGAAGAGTAAAGAGAAGAGACAACTCCCTCCGCATTTTCAATGGTTCAGCAAAAATGCTGATAGCCAAAATGAGAACAGGCCTCGTGAAAGCAAGAAGGTAAAAAAACACACCAATTTAGAACATGAATCTGACCCATAAACATCAGGAGGGCAGCATTAATGTTTTACTTTCTGCAAAACATCCATCAACAAACTTGGTAATCCAGTACAATGATGTTCTTTTTTTTCTTCTTCTTCTAGTTAGGTTAATGAACGACCCCTAGGTGCATTTCAACAAGGCGTATAAATCAGAATGGCACATAACCCAGCAAAGATAAATAAATGCATTCTGGAAATAGCCATGTAACTTTTCAAAAATAAATAAATAAATAAATAAATGCAACTACAGCTGTGGATGACCTCAATTTGGCAACTTTGGGGTAAATGTATCATTGTCATCGTGTATCTATGAATAACATAAGACTCATTTTATGGCCAGGTTGGCAAATTTAATGTTGTTATAGAATAAGGGATTATTGTGCTTATTGAAATGTCTAATATAATCTTTGTATACATACTAATCCATGCTGCAGGATATCTCTGGTAGGGTTAATCAAAGCAGATGGTGCAAGTGTGCCACACTGTATGATTAGGTAGACAGTGTGATAAGGGTTTTTTGGTGACACGTTATGTTAAGTTGACCTTACATCAGTGTAACAATGTGATTTTTTTAGGAATGAGTTTGTTACATAACAATCACATTGAAACTAATGTGGAATAGAGTTGTTCGGTTTGTGGTCTTTTAATTACGCCAGCCACACCATGACATTTTTGTAACAATAAGTCGTTGCACACTGGCTTCTAAAGTTGCCACAGTACTGTTAAACTGTCTTGAGATCAACTTTATATGAAGTGTGACTGATTTTCTTCTTACTGAGGTTTCTACAAAGACGGAGATAAATTGGTACATGGTGCTTTCTTTGAGAAATGGCAGCTAAATGAAGACTGAGCCACATGTTGCTCAGATTTGCGAAGATCGATCCCTCACACTCCACTTAATCTGCCACAGGGAAGTCAAAGGAGCCTGACTTCGACTGTCACAGCAGACACCAACGGAAAAAATGGAGAGATGTAGCTGCAGAAATTGATGGACAGCATCTCTTGTAAAGGCCGCTTAACCGTCAATGCCTGAAGATGACACACAGAAATAGAAATGTTGACTGCTAAATCTCTCACAGAAATTCTCTTGGGCGGTGAAATGAAAAACGAAAGCCAGGTAAAATGAAAGGTAACGACAGCAATCACCCCGAGAATTGTTGTTCTTTTTAGTCCTACTTGAAAGTTTACTGGAGACAGGCTTGAATAAAAAAAAAAAAACATTTACAAGGGCTGGCTGGATTCCAAACACCCCGTGTTTGTTTTGTTTAAGGATATTGTATCAATAATTTTAAAAATAAAGAATGCATTTTCCTGTGTTGTCTTTTCTGTCCCCTCGGGGTAAATGTCAGTGTATCTTTCATCAAGAAAACATGTCACTGTCGCTTTGCTACTTGCTTCACCTCTGGATTCCCAGAGGGTCTGTCTCATTACAGAGTTTATAATGTTACATAATGCGATGTTACATTTTTAAAACGTTGCATTTTTCCTCTGTTGCGAGTGGAGTGTAGAAGGGGGGGTATAAAAAAATGACAGAAAAATGAGTGACATCTGAGCAGAGCGGGTATTTTCCAGCTGTGGTCTCCCATTCTGAAAATAAACATTTTCCACTGGGCGAACCTGTGCCACAGGCCTTATGGGTCGAGTCCAAGGCCAGTGTATTAAAAACATCCCGGAGAGCCTGATTTCAGACCTGGCGCTAACCTCTTGCCAGCAAGAGGGAGAGAGATATTAAAAAACACACATCCCGGCAGGACTAATCTTAGACTGGCAGAAAGCACGTTCCAATGAGAGACCTGCTTCTCCCCCTGTGCGTTCGACCGCGCCGACCTCCAGACTGACAGGGGACCCAGCTCCCACAGCTCCTGTCTCAATATAAACTGTTCCCATTTATCATGGGTGCAGGATGTCGTGGTGGGAAAGAGCATTGTTCAGGTAGCGCTTTGCCTCACACAGCCGTATTCGAGGCAAGCTTTGTGAATATTATGGCCCCGTGACCACTGATGAAGCCAATATTATCACCCAGTGAAGATATTTTAGGTATATATTAGTGCTAAGTATAAGCTTGGGGCAAATGGGAGGGATATGGTCGGGGCTTAGGCTTAAGTAATAAGTAATAACCCTTGACTTTCTGGTAACATGTGACAACCGCTAAGTGAGAATTAATCCCATATGGCTAAATAATGAAAATCTTATACAGCACATAAACAATGGCTATGTGTCCACTCTGCCTCTGTGCGGTCATTTTAAACATGAAGAATATTGTACACATTGATGCAGAACACTTCTTTCCCCTGCAGATATTACCCCTCTGGTGCAGCATCCCTGGCCCTCTAAGCTGATTATGTTTGAGCCTGACCAGCGTGTCTGCAGCTTCTCGTGCGCCGGCTACTCTTTTAACGGGAGAAAAAGGGCCCTACGCAGTGCACTAAGGGCTCATTTAGGAAGAGCAAAGGGGAGTAATCAGATCTTGTGCGGAAATGTGGAATTTAACCATGTGTGTCGGCATCTCTCCGCCATCTGCCCTCTTCTCTCCCACATAGCCATAATCCTAATGAATTATTAGACGATTATTAGATCGTTAGACGATAAATATAGCCTCGCCCAGCAGACCCCACAGATTGGACCGGGCCCCCCGGGCTACCGAGGCTAATGGCGCTGACCCGAGCGTGACCAGAAATGCGCCGGGCCTTTCGGAGGGACCCGACTCCTGCAGCTGCACGGCGGAGGGACAGAGCCCTGTGACATAACGGAATAAACCTTCTCTCTCTGAAGAGAGCTCACAGCTGGAGTTCTGAGTACTGCTGATTACAGCGCACTGCCAGTCCATTTCCACACGCACACGCACGCACACACGCACATGTGGCATGTGCACACACACCCACGTACATACACACGCACACACTTACACACACGGACACAGAAATTCACCTTCTTTGACATTATTAACACACACACACACGCGCGCCCGTATGCACACACACACACACACACACACGCACGCACACACACACACACACACACACACACAGAAGCTAAAGAATGCTGCAGAACCACTGCACAGATGCCAGCAGGTTTGTACGAGTAAAAAAAATAAACTTCCTGGAAGAGCAAATTGCATTTTTTAAAGAGGAGAAAATGTGAAATGACAGGTCTAATTCTCCCAGAGAACAAAGGAGAACAAAGGGGGTATTTACAGCAACTACTTACTTGGTCTAATGTAGGGGATGAACCTGGAGTTAGCTCTCTTGTTATAATACAGAGAGAGTATGTGTTTTTATGAGTGTGTCTGTGTGTGACAGAGAGAGAGAGTGAGAGAGAGAGAGAGAGAGAGAGAGAGAGAGAGAGAGAGAGAGAGATTGTGAGCCCTATTATTGGCTCTGGAGCTGCATACATGTACCTTTTAAGCTGTGGAGTCACTCAGGGGGGATCAGAGAACATTTATCACTGAGGAGATTATGCACACTGTGTTTCTTCCTGGTTTGGTCAATGAGCTGCAGTCACTATTTGACTGTTAAGGAAGAACCAAGCCTTAGTGTAATAGAGTTGTGGGAATGTTGGTAAAACAGGGAATCTTTGGCTGTCCTATATAATCCTATAGCTTCACTGGTTCATCACAGGCAACTGGACTGTAGATTATTGTCTGTATTTACACTGTTACTACAAAAAAATCACACTTTACATGTAATTATAATGTTTGCTTCCCTAAAAAGAAGCATTGGTTTATCTGACACACAAATGTGTAAACAAATATTTTTGACACATTATATGGTGTGGCAAACAACATTACGCAAAATGTCAGTCCAGATTTATTATAATTAACAGTCTGGACAAGTACATAATCTAAATACTAAATCTGGGAGTGTAAATACATTCTTAAAAATAAATAAATTAATTAATTAATTAAAATAGATATGCAAATTGAATCTGAAATCTGGACTACAAGAATAAACATTTAGTGAGGAAATAAATATTTAAATTAAGTGTTAAATATGGGACGTTCTAATTTAACTTTCTATTTCTTGACTAACTATTCATTTTGAAGTCCACATCTAAGGTTTCATTTGTATGAATTCATATTATATTTTATTAACTACGATTTGCTACGATACCCACCAGGAAGTCCACCAACCTCTCTCTGGCAGCCACACCCCAATCCCGCCCCCCCCCCCCCCCCCCCCGCCGCTATCCAATCCGAGCAGATCGGTGTCTTCCTGCCAACACCGTGCCATCGCCTCTTCAAATGGCTGTGACGGCATCAGCGCGCGCGGGCGGATTTTGACTGATGGGATGTTAAAGCCTGTAGGAAAGCGCAGGGAGCGAGACCCTGCCTGTTATTGCCCGTGTGACTGGCAAGGGGCGAGCGCCCCGGCTTAGATCAATGTCCCTGCAGGAGATGCAGGCCCAGGGGAGCACTGCTGTGACTCACAGAGAGTGCGAGGTGACCGTCTGAGTCAATGGACAATTAACAGCAGAAATAATCCTCCCCCCCCCACCAAAAACTACTGCTCACAGCCTCTGACTGAGAGTGATGAACATCTGTTTAACCAGTTGTGACACCATAAGTGCCTGTTAATGACTTTTTTTTTTTACTGGTTCTGCAGTTTGAGGTTAGTCAGAAAAAACTGGCCGAAATAGGTACACGTTAATCTGAGGGCACATTTCAAATACACGTCTTCCTACTCCGTATGGTTCCATAACCATTTCCTTGCCTGGTTTCCCAGCTTCCTCTTCCTTCCTGTGTGTGTGTGTGCACTGACCATGGGGTGTTACAGTGGGGGGTGGAGAGCTAGGCTCTGAAGCAGAAGGAATCCGTGCAAAAATAAACAGCTGTTTTTCCAGATTTTACAGCGCTGTGATTCCAAGACACCTCTAACTGCATAGGGCACTAGTGGGCATGTAACTGATATAAAAGTGTACTGCACCATAGTTTTTACCTCATATGTGTAACTGGTGCTTCATATTTACTGGTTTGGAATGAATGAATGAGTCAGGGTAAAATTTGACCTTGTTTCTTGTTGTTTGTCCCAGATTTGAATGAACAAGGGGCAGAGGAAACCCACAAGTTTTTGGCTAGCTGCTTCACAAGTACTTTTGTGAACTACTGAACATGCATGTGATGTGGTGTTTAGAGTGCAGTGCTCTGAAGATTGGAGATTTGTATCCTGTTGTCTATTTAATAGTTGAGGAAAACACGTGGTCTATTCCTTAAACCTCCATTGCTTTAACGCTGGTAAATCAATGCAGGTGATTAGAATGGATTATTCTATATATTTATGGTGATGAAATAAAAAAAAACTAAAAAATAAGTGAATTAAAAAATCTATGTTTGACACTTATTTTGCATGAATAAATGTTGATTTTATGCAGTGAAATTAAAGAAATAAAACTTTAAGCACTTATATTTGCATTCTCAGATCATATGCAAGACGTGTTTTCAGATCAGCAGGAATGGCATATTTTTGGCTTCTCCCTGCTCAGCCTCAATGAACAAAGGAGTGCTCAGACAGAGGTCAAAAGGTCAAAAGACCCAACGCTCACAAAGAAAGGAGATAAAAGGAACCTGAAAAGCGTGACCGTCTCCTGGTTTCTGCGGAGGACATTGCAAAACGTGGAGCGTAAGAGTGCCCATGCAAAGAAAGCCTTGTCTCCCTTTCAGAACAAGACCCATATGAATGACATCACGAGAGCTCAGATGTCTCCTTTTTCCGGTCAATGAAATCAATCTGCCCAACTCATCATGGCAACTCAAAACCTTTGCAGGAGACTTACTGAAACCATTGGTGGGAGGGGAAGGTGAGGGGGGGGGGGGGGTAATAATTGCTACAAGGGTTTTAACCTCTGGTTTAGACCACCATACTGCTGAACTCTATCAGAACTGGAATGACTGCTCCTAATCTCTCAGATTATCAACAGCCATTCCAGTTCCAGCAGAGTTCAGTGGTCTGGTGGTAGTCTGGTGTAATCCCCCTGTTCAGGTCATTGTTACTGGCTACCCCAAGAGACTGAAACAACTGCTTGATTTCGCTCCTAAAACTGGGATGCTTTTTGATTATGCTTTTGAGTGATTTTATGCAATCACATCCACGGACGTCACTGCAGGGGATGCTGAGTGACCCCCACCCCCTCCCCTCTGCTGCCACAGATTAAATAACATTCTCATCCTGTTCTGAGGGTCAGTTCAGTTCATTATTCATTTTTCAAAATGGAAAGACATTATCAGGACAATGAGGGAAACGAGGAGGTAAAATACATCTGCGAAATGCTGAAGAATGAATTCACGTTAATGCAGATGGACACACATGATAGGTGAACTACAGGAAGTGAGGAGACTGAGGGGAACATCTCAAAGGGCGGATGGCTTTTGAGACATCCAGTAGCCACAGTAGTTAGCCAGCATTCCACTGCAAAATAATTAATACCTGGACGAATTCATTTCCTTCGTTTCCTTAATAGGGAACATTTACATTGGGTCCATTCATATTACAAGCACACACTAGGTAAATGTAGCTAGGTACATGCAGCAATTCATACTATGATGACAAGGTGTTGTACTGGTTAACACTATTTCAAAACTTCTTTGCTGCTTTGGGAGCTTGCTGTCTGAGGAGGAATAAAGCAATACAAAATGGATTTATTGTTGTCTCAATGACTGGCGAAGGCAAGTGACCTAATTTCTGTGATGCTTGCCTGAACAGTCCATGGTGAAGACCAGGCAGCATCAGTAATTCTTTGAAGAAGAAGCACTGCTTCTTTACCAGACAATGCAACAAAAAATTTAAATAAATAAATAAACGTTGAAGTACAAGGCCCTGGGCATGCTACAGGATGACCTGCTAAATTAGCTACACTAATTGACTACAAACCCTGAGCTCGGAGCATATGGAAAGGAAAGCCTTGGCGTCTGTCCCAGGTTCGCAGTGAGGAATGAGCTTTACATAAACAGCAACTCCAGGGAATTGATGGCTCTTCACCAAATGCCAAAAGACAACGGCCAGATAGCAGAACATCCTCTTTTGCTTTGTAGTCATCCTTTTTCTTACAAACATCAGGCTTTACTGAGGAGTCGGATCAACTTGGCACGCGATCACACGTGTTTGTTTTGGTTGCCAAGGTTTGAGTGACGCTCTGATTCCTCGGAGCATCTGACAAATCTGCGGCAACGGCTTCCATAACGGCACAGCGGGGACCAGTGGTGGGAGAACAAGGGGCAAAACAGGGCAGAAGTGCCCAAAATGAAGCGCTGGGACACAGGGGCAGAGCCAGAGGGCACGGTCGTATGAATCAGCATGTCCTACAGCTGAAGAAGAGGGGATGAGGAAAGGTCAGATCACCCCACCAGCCAACAGGTCAGGGGCACCTACAGTATCTCTGCAGGTGAGATACAGTTGTACCTCTACAGATAAGACATCCAAAGATGTCATACGGTATAAGTCTTGCAGGTGACACACGAAATGATGTGGTTCAATTGTATTCCTGCAGGTGAGAACTTGGAGATGCAGTACAGTATTATTCTTGAAGGTAATACACAGTGAATGGTAGTGCAGTCGTTTTCCTGCAGGTGTGATACCTGGGGATCTATTTCAGTATTATCCTTGCAGATTGGGCACCGGGACATATAGTACAGTAGTATTCTTGTGGGTGAGCCACCTGTGGATGTGGTATTTTTGCAAGTAAGCCACCCGGATATGTATTATTCTTGTAGGTGAGATGCCTGGTGATATATTTCAGTTGTATTCTTACAGATGACACACATGGAGGTATACTATACCTGGAGAAACTGCATAGTAGTGCTCTTGCAGGTGAGAAACCTGTAGGTGTGTTTTTCTTACATGTGAGACACATGGGGATTTACTATACCGGGAGAAACAGTACAGTCGTACTCTTGCAGATGAGAGGCCTGCAGATGTATTACAGTAGTATTTCTGCAGCTGAGACAGCTGGAGAGGTAGTACACCTGGCCGTGTGGTGCAGTAGTACCTCTGGAGGCCGGCCTCCACACCTGGCCGCGCACACGTGAGCACGCTGGAGCTTAACTCCACAGCTTTGTCTCAGGGACAGTAGAAAGCACGACCTCACTAAAACAGGATTACCTATAAATAGCAGGCCATATCCGCCTGGTTGTATCGCGGTCGGAGCAGGTGACAGCAGCCGGCCCCTGCCCTGTGGTGTAAACCGTTAAACCGATTCTGCCCGCACGGCCGCGACTCGCGGGGGCCATCCTCCAGAGGGGAAACGCCGGTGCAGGGAACACGCTGATCCCAAAACTCAGGGAGAAAAAAAGAGGGATCAGGCTAAATACGCCCATCAATCTCAACCGCCCCCCTCCCCGACTGACACACACGGTTGAGCTGTGCAGACGAGCTATCGCTCTCGTTTGCACGCACGCAAACACACACGCAAGCCGTATGCACACACACACACAAAATAAAGCAACGTGACCCATGAATAAAAAAATAAAAAACCCAGTTTTTCAGTTACTCTGTCCCTATTGTCTGCTACTTCACCAACTGCCCACCCACACATGGAAAGCATTGAACGTACACGTACACAATCACACACATTCAGTCAGACTGGAATTACAGGCAGCCAAATACACACACAGACACACACATGCACTCGTGCGTGCACACACAAATGCGCGCACACACACACATGCACACACATGCGCGCACACACACACACACACACACAGTTGGATTATAGACACACACACAGTAGGATTACACACACACATGCACACACACACACACACTCGGAGTAGGATTACAGCGCTTCACCGGCCCCGGCTCAAGTCACTGCCGTGGTCGGCAGAATTCATGCGGTTTTCCTAGGTAAATCTGAGGACAGATGACACACAGGGCAGAAAGCGATGATGTCATCTTTGGTGCAATCTCATTTAATACCGTGTCTGTGGCTTTCTCTGCAGGCTGCAGGAAAATAACATCTCTCAGTCTGTGCACACAGATAGGCACAATGCAGAAGAACCATGGTGTTGGATATGAGGTCAACTCTGCATTCCACCATTTCACATCAATGTCCGTGTACTCCTGTTCACATCTGATATTTTTCATGCTGGAGAGCTTATTGGTCATTTTCTTGGTATTTGTATTCCCCTCTGAGGCAGATAGTTCTCTTTTACCATGGGAGGAATTCATTGGAAAGATCTCCAAACAAATAATCTGTGCTGAAAATACAGCATCTTTTTTTTCCCATAATCCTTGAGCGTTTCGCTACAAAGCTATACTATTCACACAGCGATACTTGGTAAAATCCACAGATAGTGTGTTAGAATTTGACCATAAGGTCTTTTATTTTTAAATGAATTTACTTTATGCTTTATGACGATATGAAAAAATGGCATTATATGAAGTAGGGTGAGTAACTTACTGCGCTGCCAGTTTATAAGGGATTTAATTCACATTGCAAGATTAAAAAATGACAAAATTTAGGTTTGGTTCCAGATGAAGATATGTTCTTTTTCAATGCCAAACATCCAACAAACATGTAAATAAGTTGGTTTATGAATACAAAAAAGGTAAAAATAGACTGAAAATGACCAAAAAACACTTAAAAACGTTCAGCAAAGTTTATTTTATTTTCTTGAGAACACGTCATCTTATTTACTGGGATGCTCTGAGAAGCTCACAAACTTTCTCTGACCCAAAAGGATCGAAACTCGGAGCGACACCGATCCCCTGGAAACTGTGACGAAAAGCCAAAAATGCTTTCGCTGTGGCGAAAAGGCTCTCAAATTGAGGACAGGGGTGAGGGACGCAGCTGAGCCTTGCCCAAGGAAACCTGAAATAACTCTTAAATGGGCCAATTGGACCATGGGTGCTCATGGAGAATTTCAAAGCTTCAGAACTGACTCACACCAGAGAATCAGGAGTGCTTTCCTGCTCCGCTATCCAGAGACTCTGGATAGCATTAATTTGTTGCTGTAGTTTTGTCATATAACTTAGATAACCTGCTGGTAGAATGCAAGCATTGCAATATATCTTATGCTAAGCGTGGACTGCATGTGCCATCTTGAAGGAGAAATGGAAAGTCGAGCTGGCTTAGCAGGGCACCTGTTTCCAGGACCACTCACAGTGTTTACTTTTGACATGTGACCCATTTGCGCAGCGGGACACCTGGACTGTCTGATGCTAAGCTTCTTGCTGTAGTCTTGAGTCCAGCGGGCGGACCGTCACTCTCTGAGCGGAATAATAAGCAATTCTGTTGTGCTCTCACGACATTGTCGCAAATAGCCGGGCAGAACAGGTGTGAACGTTCTCCCACAGGGTCAGCGTTACTGTCCTGGCGCCTGCTCACCCGTGGAAGCCCTGACGTAGAACCGGGTTCCAGGTTTTTCAGGTTCATTAATTTGGCTCCCCACCAGCCAAACCTCCGTCCTCCCAACACATGTCATTAGTGCGGCAACAGCACAGTGGAAATGATTCAGGATCTAATTTAACCCGAGGTTTTCAGATCTGCTGTTTCAGCTCACCCTGTTTCTTGGCAGGTGGTGTGTGTGTGTGTGTGTGTGTGTGTGTGTGTGTGTGTGTGTGTGTGTGTGTGTGTGTGTGTGTGTGCGTGCGTGTGTGTGTCCTACCCCCAGCAGTGTGCGCTGCTAAGCGAATTGAGACCAAGGAAAGATGGACAGATTGATCAGACAGCAGAGCAGGACAGTTGCAGCCTTACACGTCACACGCAGCACTGTCTATCACAGGATTGAAGGGGAGGAGTTTGCAGTAACACCCAAAACATGCAAACTGCACACCATTGCCAGTACACGTATGCATACAAATGCACACATGCACAATCGATTATACACAAACACATACACAAACACACGCAAACATGTACACCCGCACACACATACACACCCACGCACACACACATATGCCTGCGCACACACACACACACACACACACACAGGCACAAAATAACCTCACTAATCTTCTTCTCAATGGCTTAAGGCCTCTGAAGAAGCTTAATAATTTAAGAGGAAAACAGCAGCGGAGCTTTTAAGGACATATGTGTGCAGATTAGCCCAATGGGGAGCTCCAAACCAGGGGCTGCCGAGAGGGCAGGAGGCGCTGGAACGGCCTCCTCATCATCGCCGTCCCTCCAAATCCACAAAAATCCACGGAGTCAAGCATCAATCCGCCCCGCAGAAGCCCGTAATCCCCGGACCTCTGCTCTCCTCCCGGGCTGAAACACCGGGCCGAGCCGAGAGTCGCCGCCCCGCCAACGCGGAGTGCTTAGCATCTTGCATCTAGCGTTCAGGGCACGTAAACAAGCCGTTCACGCATTTATGTCCATGGACTGCCCGTTTGTTTTTTTGTTTTGTTTTACTTCATTTTTTTTCCCACCAGTGTCCATCTTATCTGCTTTTCCACATTTGGCTGTTATCTCTAAGAAATGCAAAAGCTGCTGGCTCTCGTCCAAAAGCTGCTTTACCGGGTTTAGGCTGCACAGTCATTCGACACAATGAGTCCGAGGATAAAGAGACTGGACTGGTATGTGTGTGCAGGGTTGTATATGCATGTGTGTATGCAGACCTTGTGTAAAATGAAAGAATATGAAACTGATCGCATTCGCCCTCCTTCTTCTGTGCCAGACAAATGGATGCCAACAAAAACAGAGTCATTCATTAACGTGGATACACACTATTATTAATTCATGTGGCTCTTCTGAATACGCAGAGATAACATTGTACATAAACAGGTTTCCATTTTCTATTAGAAACCAGGGATACTAAAAAGTAAACAATCCAAGAGCACGCATTAAGAGATGGTGCACGTTGACAGAACAATTTAAAAGAGAAGCCGTAAGTTCTGAGAATTAGTTTACATTACATTTGCTTAGCAGATACTTGTACACACAGCTTATTTTCACAGATTCACAGATTTTTTTGTATGTTGTCTGTTTACACACCGGGATGTTTACTGGAGCAATTCAGTGTAAGTACCTTGCCTGAGTCTATAGCAGCAGTAACCCCTCTGGGATGTGAACTGACAACTGTTGGGTTACAAACCCTGCTCCTTGCAACCACACCACGCTGCCGCCCATATGGAGCGAACGTTTGAAGACTCATTCACCCGCAGGCTTCCCTCGAGCCGTACACATGGCATTGGAGGCCAGCGCACAGCAGCTACCGATTTCGAAACTAGATACTGGATGCATCGTAGATGGGAGGCCTCGTCAGAGCACAGGTCAACAAAGCACTCTGCAAAACGCTCAGCTGACGGTTTCAAAAACCTCTCAGGCTTTCCAAATGCTTTGACCTCACTTTTTATAAACACCGGGTCAGCGTTACTTTCGGGCGTTTTGAAAAAGGATCGAATATCGGGTCAGAGGTCACAAGAGTCCAGCAGGGGTTTAAGAAGAGTCACGTATAGTTTTATCTCTCTCTCTCTCTCCGATTACTTTTTCCCATGAGCCGTAAAAAGTCAGCATCTCTGATCTTTGAGAGCCCCATTAAAATCAAACTTGACAGATTTTCCACTGCAGAGCGGCAACATTTTTTGCTAGAATTATGCTTGTTTTTTTTTTATTATCGACAAAGTGACTGACTGGAGATGTGCAATCATGCAGCTCTGTCTGAGTTAAAGTTTATCTCCTGTCACTGTTTAACTGCTTCCGTGGTCTCTCTCTCTTACTTTCGTGTAAACAGATGGCAAGATCGATTTCCACTGAGTGTGTTATAGAGGCTTGAATACAGTGCTGTTTGTACTAGCCTAGGGTTGTCTCCTGTCTTCAGAAAAAGATGTAAGTGTAAGGTCCATCAGATACTTCATGTGAATAAGTTCAGTGCAGTAAGTTTGGAGATGTCAGTTTTCTTTAATGGATATATTCCTTTCATCTTATTTTTTGAAAGTCTGTTTATCAAACAGTACAAGAGTCGGATCCACTCTTAAGGAGAGCTAAAGCATAACTTTTAGTGTTTTAGAAATGCAACAGCAGTCTTCCCATGAAGGATTTTCAGGTTATTTGAATCCTATACGTAGATGGAATCAAGTATTCTCTGACAAGAAGGGCACGGACGACATTTAACCTGTTCTGGTGTTTCTGTCAAATTTGTAAAATGCGAGACTTTTGCCACCATCCCTGTGAGCACATTCTACCGAGACTTGACAATTTCATGCAGTCAGTTTGCAGCAACTTTTCAGAATTGGTCTCAGATGATCATTTGTCACACGGTTTGGCAGGCACATTTGCTGAAATATCATGTTCTGAGAGGCATTTTTAGTTTGGACGTACCCTTGAAGCTTGCGGGTAATGTATTTAGGTGAGGAGGACCCCTGAGAACCTTGGAGTTGCTCTTGCACTGGCTGACAGGGATACTCTCAGAGGCGGCTGGCGGGTTCCATATAACTCGTGAGGACAAAAACCCCTGTGAGCTCCTCTGAGGCCCAGTGCAATGTCCTCTTAAGCATTCACGCCATACATCCCCTTTGTCTGGTGTGTTTTCGAACCGCAGCCAACTCTCCGGTCCTCCGGCGTTCTCTCTCATTAATTTCTGAGGCGATTTCCGTCTCCAAGGCCACGGGCAGCATAATAGAACTCGTAAGAATGAATCTCTCGGTCTGGCAACTAGGGCTTTGGGGCTCAAAGCTGAAGGAATCTCTTTGAAACTCCTGAAGGAGGAGTGCACATCTCTCTCTGCCTTCAGCGGTACAGCCTTCACTCAGGGAGGATAGATGGTATGCCACTCTATAGCGAGACAATTTTGTGCTGGAGCCAGGGGGAGGGGGGAGGTTTGAGCCTGGCAAAAAGAATGTGTCATCGGCATTAGTATTCATTAAACCACTAGAGCACTGTCACCGCTCCCACAGAGTCCTGGAAGCAGGAACTGAATGTTACTTCTCTTACTGTCTGGGAGTCAGGGGTATAGAATGTTACCAACTGTTACTTGCTGAAGCAAAGGGGGTTTATGAAGCCTATTGCTACGCTAATGAGTTACTCGGTTTGAAAATGATAGTTTATAATGGGTTTCTTCGTTTGTAACTGTTTTATAGGCAGTTTCTCTATTTGCAATGGGTTTATTAGCAATTTGTCCATTTGTAAGTGGTTCCCCTGTTCTATGTGTGATAATTTTGCTGTACATTTAATGCGTGACAAACTAACTCTGCTGAGCCTCATTAGGGACACTTGCACTTGCTGCATTTCTCCCATAGTTCCTTAATAAAGCCAGGAGTTTACTGCTCAGAGGTACATCAGCAATAATTTGGAGCTTGAACCAACAACTTTCTTATTGTCAGTCTACCACCTCACAGGTGTGGAGGAATTTGAATTTCACTGGCCTGGTTTAGCAACTCAGGCTAAGCTCATTGTTCAAAGATTTACCCCACAACCATGCAGTCCAGCATTAATACACCATAGAGCCGAGAGTGGAAGACCTCGTAGGATATAACAGGTCATTATCGAGGACACGTGTCTGGAAGGTAATCTCAGAGAGGACAGGACACCTCTGTGCTGACTCCAGCAAACAGCTGACGCTCCTGGCCTACAGGTAAGTGGGGAGACAGTGCTCTGCATATTTCTGTCCATACGGAGAGCATGCCGCGGTAATGGGCCGCTCCCATTTCATGGCAGATGGAAAACGTGCCGGGGGGTTGGCCCCACCCGCCCACCCGCCTTTCAGATGCCTCTCGGACGCCTCTCCCGCCTTGCATCAGGTGATGGAGAGAGGGTGAGGGGGTAAGGGGATTGGGAGCGGGGGGGGTCGGCGGAGTCGGCTGAGACGGTGGAAACATCGCCTCATTGTCATCAATATTTCAACGAGCTTTGCCCGGCGAAAGCCGACACCTTTCCGCATATTCCATGGTGTCAATGGAAGGGAGGATCGAGTGGCCGGCTCCGCGTGCCAACATTGTTACAGTACAAACAGTGATGCAAGGCCTCATCCATTATTCACGCCCGCGGTGGAGTGGCTGGCGGGGGAAAAAGGCACAATGGTCCAGGAGGCCCAGGTACAGGATCCGTCTGACAGCTGTAGGGTTTACTCCACCCCTCCCCCCTAAGCCCAGACCACCTGAACTCGGGGGGGGGGGGGGGGGGGGCGATACTCAACACCGTGAAGCAAATATCCGACTATCATGGGGTTTGAATGCCCAGCGGGACGCTGCTGTTGCATGATGGGTAAATGCACCCATAGAGGTCCTGCTGTAGTAGTGGATGACGGACACTCTCTCGTGGATTCCCCTGGGAAGCGCTGTGGCGTAGTGGGAAGAAGCAGGCCCTCCAATACGACGGTCCAGCTCCCAGGTGGGGTGCTGCGGCTGTACCTTTGAGCAAGGCACTTAACCTGGATTTCTTCAGTAAATATCCAGCTGCACAAATGGATGCTGTGTAAACTATGCAAGTCCATCTGGATAACCGCATGTGCTCCTCAAACAAGGTAACATTATTGAATCCAATCAGCATTTAACATTTAACTTTGCTATTAAATGCAAGCTCCACTTTCCCCACTAATACAGCTTGCTGACTTGAGAGATTGCCCATACGAATGAATAAAGAAAAGCTATTGAATCTGTACTGAAAAAAGTACCACCGGTTGTCATTTTGGAGTTGTCTGACTAGGACAATCTCTGATATGATCCGGCAGCATCACGGTCATCTTCTCTAGGGGACAGCTATGATTAGCTAATGAAAGGCTAATGATTGGCTAAGGTAGCGCGACCCCTCCAGGGCGATCCGCTATGGAGATCTGGAGGAGGGAAGCGGCACGTGGCTGGTTCCCGCGCCGGGGCCCGGGGTGGAGTGACGCTGGCACTCAGCGGATCGCGCTGCGGCGTATTTACCCTCTGTCTGGATTTCCAGGCCACTCGCCATGCAGCCTTGCCCCTGTCGCCCTGCCCCCAAATTTTACAAAAAATGAAGCACTCCGCGATCGGCCGGCGAAATGACCTCATTCTCGTTGGCGCGGGAATGTCAAGGAGTTGCCGGGCAACGTGGCTGGTTTACTGCTCGCGCACCTCATTTGACGGCTTCTTGCCTCCTGTCAGTCACTCCTTTATCAGTCACTGTTTTACCATGACATCACTTCTGAAGAATAGTGGTGATTATTTAGTGCTCATTATATTGGTAGACTGATTAGTTTGGTAGAATTAGTATGCACAGTGTATAATGTGACTGTGTAGTTTTTAGGCCGCTCACGGAGTTGTGACCTGTGGCCTACTTTCCAAGAGATGCTGCTATGTTGAACTAATCATGCACACAAGGCACACTGAAAGTGTGTACGTGGCACAAGGCCGTCCCAACGGTGAGGCCTATGATTTCGAGCACTCATATAGCTGTAGAAATCACTCATGTAGCTGTAGTTCAGTATTAGGTTAGTCATGACATGTTTAACCATTTGGGATGATCAGCACAACCAAGGTACCTCAGTTCCTAGAAGCTTCTTTTATAATAAAGGTTTTGTTCTTAGGTGATATAGGGGTTCTCTACCCGGCTGAACTTTCTCCCACTCTGCCTCCCTTGTCAGTGTCTGTGACAAAGAGGAGTTGGGTCAGAGTGTACTCCTTATCAATCTAGAGATACCTTCAGAAGCAATGTTTTTCCAATTAGGCGCCAGACTCTAGGCGATGCAAGGACAGTTATAATTAACCACTCTGGACAGCTCAGGGATGGTATAAGATGTTCTTTGTTCTTTGTTTAGTACAGAAGCAACGCAACAACAACGTGGCACGGACCAGAGTCGTGTACATATATCTAGGTGTGGGTGCGAGAATTACCTAGCCGCACTAGAGACAGACTGAGCGTGAGGACGAGTGTGCAAGGCTTAAGACTCTAAGTGAGACTTAGTGCGTGTAGTACCTGAAGCCGACCTTCATGTATGAAGTCTTGCTGTATTGAAGACCATCAATAAAACCTGTTTCTACCTCATCTTCGACCACGCTCCAGACTGAAGTTCTTTGTGTAACAGTTTATTAGTTAGCCTGCGAGAACATCAATTCACCAAGAGCCAACAACTTGGTGCCGTGACTCGGATCCACGAGGAAAAGGAGAGATCCTGCCAGAAAGTGAAGAGAAGACACTTGCGCGCTTTCAACATCTGTTGATCTTCTCTAACAATTGGTGAGCCCCTTTCCTTACCTTGCTGGGTTCCAGAAAGAACCGAGACATTTACAGAGTACATGTAACACTATAAGTAAAGGCTAACAGTTAGACAAAGAACTGTGAAGATACGTGCCTACAATGAGGGAGCTGTAATCATTGTATGTTTGATGTGTACACGAGGGTGAAAGAAAATTTGCAAACTGCAAAGTGTGTGGTGCACCTTGACTGCAGAGAAAAAGAGTCTGTAGTGACCGGTTAAATGCATAGCTCCTTTGGGAGAGCGCTATAGCGGATATCCTACGAGTAAGGGTACACTGGTGGAAAATTGGCATTTGTATGTGTACGCTTGAATTCGTGGATGCACGTGCCTTGTCACGGAAGATCGCGATATTCCTACAGTTTGAAATAGATCTGTAGAAGCCCGTCAGGGAACGGAAGAGCTGTCTAGACGTTGATGTGTTTTATTTGTTTTATGTGTTTTTGTACTGTCGACAGTGAGCGAGTGAGTGTGTGTGTATATATCTTGTGGTTTACGGTGTTTGGATAAAGAGCTCTATTCAAACAACCGACGGAGTGAAACTCTCCGGGAGGAGGAGAGTAGTGTGTAAAAGACATCTGAGTTTTCCTAGTGAGAGAACTAGCACTGGTGTGACAACAGCCTGAGATTAATGATAATGGCGGGTGCTCAGGGAAACTCTGAACCTGGTGCTGACAAAACGGAGCAGATTCCTACTACTGAGAAGGGTGGGAGAGCTGCGCCCGATGTTGATTTTGAGACAATGGTGGCAATGAGTACGGCGTATTTGCGGTCCACTTTTAAATTGGAACAAGTTGAAAAAGAGATTGAGCAAAAGTATGGGATTGAGCTTGAATCTGGTGGTGTGTGGCCAATTGATGATGTTAAGAAAGCTTGGAGAAAGTCGCAACGTGTGCCTGAAAAAGAAAGAGTGCCATTAACTTTGGTGGTGTTGGGTCAATTGCGGAAAAGATACGAAAAGCAAGTAATTTCGGAGTCTGAGAGGCAATTGAGTCACGAGAAAGAAAATGTCAGGGCGTTGGCTGAGGAGATAAGAGAAAAGAATGTGAAATGCAAGAGGCTAGAAGAGGAGCTGTCGGAGCTCAGAGGCAGACTGAGAGAAAATGGGAAGGAGCAGGAGCCCTACTGCAGGGGCGGAGCTACAGTTGAAAGGGGAGCTCACGCCTGCCCCACTGCTCCTCCCTACAGTGTCTACCCGTATGCGGAAATGGAGGAAGCAGTTCAGTTTGAAAGACGATATGCATTCAGAGCAATGGCAATGGGCGCCTCTAGTGATGATGACGAGGAAAGCACGGTTGTTGCAGATGATTCTGAGCCCAACAGTGAAAGGCGCTTAAGGCCCCTAGTGGTGAAAAGGCACGGGGATCAGATGATCTACGCTCACAAAGCATGCAAGCCAGAAGAAATTGATAAGTGGTCCAAAGGCCTGCAGCATCCACGCAAGGCAGGGATGGAGACTTGGACAACAATTGAGCGTTTGCGTCACATCTATCGCCTGCATCCCAGTGATGGCCTTCAGTTACTGTGTACAGTGCTTAACACTGCTGAAATCACTAGAGTGACTCATGAAGTTGAAACAGCATTGGGAGATGATAGACAGAATTTGGGTAATGCCTGGGAAGCAATTCGTCTGTGGATCCAACGAGCTACAAGAGCAACAACAGATTGGGGAAAAATTGCTGCCTGCATCCAGAAAGCCGGAGAAGCAATTGATGACTACTCAGACCGGTTTTCCAAGCTGTTCCTGAGACATTCTGGAATAGAAGGCCTCAATGAACGGAACATCGGAGGGAATGCGAATGGCCCACTGAAGGCAACATTCATGCAAGGCCTGTTACCTGAAGTGCGGAAGGCGGTCAAGTTGAGCACGCCTGGATGGGAAGATAACCGCACAACATTTGAAGACCTGGTGACAGCAGCAAGAAGAGTGGAAACAGATCTTGAATGCAAGATCCGCAATGTGGCTGCACAGAAGCAGAAGAATCAGAAGGGCAAGACAGGAGCCTGCAGGAAGTGTGGGAAGTACGGACATTGGGCTAGAGAATGCCGCACGGGAAACCGAAAAGGCAACGGTCCACAACGTAAGGATGCTGAAGACAACTTGGTTCGGGAATTCAAGAACCTGAGTGAAGAGAAGCAGAGGGAACTCTTGGAGTTGTTTCTGGGACACGAGTAGTCCCCTCCATGCAACCCCTCGCAGCGGCAATTGAACAACGGAACAACGGACCTTACGTATGTGCGCCAATGAATTGACGAATTGGAATTGATTTCTTATTGCACTGAATTGACTGAAGCAGTTCGAACAGCTGCCCAGCAGGTGGTGGAGGCGTGGAAACAGCCACCTGACGGGGGACATTCTTTAGTACCTGGTCAATGGGTCATGGTTCACAAGCCCCAAAGGTTACCATTGGAAGCGAAATGGGAGGGACCCTATCAGGTGTTATTGGTGACAGACGCTGCAGTCAAGGTGCAGGGGAAGCAGAAATGGATTCATGCAAGTCATTGTAAATTAGCTGAGCCCCCAAAAGAATAGGGAGAGTACAACAGCAGCGCTATGGGAAGAGTCGGAGGGTAGAACTGGAGGCAGTATGTTCCAGGGGTTACCTAAAGACGAAGAAAACATGAAATGACATGTTTCATGCTGTTTCATGTTAATACTTCTCATTGTGTTACGACCCTGCTGGAGGGCCAGACGGGGGAAAGTAGTGGAATTACTGGAATTGACAGTTAGTTAGGACGCTTAAAATGTCATTACGGCTATGATGTGTTGGTCGTTTTCCTGTGTGTTTGTGTGTTTGTGTATCTTTCAGGGTTCTGAGTCCTGGGCAGTCAGAGGTTACAGGAGCTGGCCTGGATCAACCTGTGGATCGAGTGACCCTCCTCCTGAGCTGCGACATCGCCTCGTTTGTCATCGAGAGTGCCTGAGGGACGACGACAGAATCTTCGGGAACATCGTTCAAGATCATCTATGAACTGATATATTGACATTCTGTGTGATAACATCTATGATGAATATGTGGTTTGTGTTGTTTTTGAAAGTTCAAGCACATTATGACAGTCATCATGATACGCACAGGGATAACACATTTCTAGCCATGGCACACAGCTATGCTAGGGCAAAGGGACAAGATTCATGTTGGGTGTGTGGGTTATTGCCAACATCTTCTAACACATATCCATACGTATCAGTTCCATTCACATTAGCCGACTATGCTACAGCATATAATGACACACAAAGCCCCTTCTTTGAGGGAAACGTGACCTTCTATACACGACCAATTCCATCAAGCCCCCCAGAGCGAGTGAAATTGAGTTATGCGCCTGAGGGTATGTTATGTTGGGAAAACAATGGTACGGGTATGTTTTTGGGACGAAGTTCATGTAACTATAGTCTTTCTACTTTAAGACCATGGGAAGCGATGCATTGGCATGGACATTTTGCTGTAATATCCTTGTTCGTTTTAATGCCAAATTTAGGAGCTGAAGACAAAGCCGCTCCAAATGGGACAATGTATGTTTGTGGGAAGCATGCTTATTCATATTTGCCTGCTGAATGGTCAGGATCGTGCTATACGGCATATGTAGTACCAGCTATGCGTATGGTTAACATCAAGCATAGAGGTAAGAGGGACGTGTTCCACAGCACAGAAACTGTTGCTACCCCAACTCAACGTTTCTTTGCTTCATTAGTTCCAACTTATGGTATTACTGTCGCATTAGATGAGATTAGGCAGATGGCTTTTGCCTTAGACAAAATTGCTAATGATACAGCAGGAGCATTGACACTGATAAATCAGGAGCTACATTCAGTGCGTCAAATGACGTTGCAAAACCGCATAGCCTTAGACATTATTCTGGCAGATAAAGGCGGAACATGTGCAGTTTTGAAACAAGAATGTTGCACGTATGTACCAGATGCGTTTGTTAATGTCACCACATATGTACAAGACATTTACGAGCAAGTGGCCCACTTAAAAGCATCTCAGAAGTGGAGCTGGGAGACATGGTTAGGATCTTGGGCGGGAGAATTGTTACCCCAGATCATTCAGATTGTGACACCTTTTATTGTTTTGATTTTGGGCATATGTTTGTTTTTTAAGGGTGTAACCTGCTTGGTCAGCAGAGCTATGACACCTGCACGTGTGGCCCAGATGACAACGACGTTGAACTTGACTGAGACTTCGTTTTTCTATTAGCTTTCCTTTCCTTTTATTAATGCTAGAAACGCAAGATGCCTATGCTCTTGAGAGTATAAGATTCGCTTCGCTTATATATATAATCACTTTATCTATCACATATAATCACTTTCCTTTTTTGTGATCATTGATGAGTTTGGGAATGATCAGACGGGGGACTGAAGAATAGTGGTGATTATTTAGTGCTCATTATATTGGTAGACTGATTAGTTTGGTAGAATTAGTATGCACAGTGTATAATGTGACTGTGTAGTTTTTAGGCCGCTCACGGAGTTGTGACCTGTGGCCTACTTTCCAAGAGATGCTGCTATGTTGAACTAATCATGCACACAAGGCACACTGAAAGTGTGTACGTGGCACAAGGCCGTCCCAACGGTGAGGCCTATGATTTCGAGCACTCATATAGCTGTAGAAATCACTCATGTAGCTGTAGTTCAGTATTAGGTTAGTCATGACATGTTTAACCATTTGGGATGATCAGCACAACCAAGGTACCTCAGTTCCTAGAAGCTTCTTTTATAATAAAGGTTTTGTTCTTAGGTGATATAGGGGTTCTCTACCCGGCTGAACTTTCTCCCACTCTGCCTCCCTTGTCAGTGTCTGTGACAAAGAGGAGTTGGGTCAGAGTGTACTCCTTATCAATCTAGAGATACCTTCAGAAGCAATGTTTTTCCAATTAGGCGCCAGACTCTAGGCGATGCAAGGACAGTTATAATTAACCACTCTGGACAGCTCAGGGATGGTATAAGATGTTCTTTGTTCTTTGTTTAGTACAGAAGCAACGCAACAACAACGTGGCACGGACCAGAGTCGTGTACATATATCTAGGTGTGGGTGCGAGAATTACCTAGCCGCACTAGAGACAGACTGAGCGTGAGGACGAGTGTGCAAGGCTTAAGACTCTAAGTGAGACTTAGTGCGTGTAGTACCTGAAGCCGACCTTCATGTATGAAGTCTTGCTGTATTGAAGACCATCAATAAAACCTGTTTCTACCTCATCTTCGACCACGCTCCAGACTGAAGTTCTTTGTGTAACAGTTTATTAGTTAGCCTGCGAGAACATCAATTCACCAAGAGCCAACACTTCCCTGTCAGTCACTCTGTTTTGCCATGACATCATTCCCCTGTCAGTCACTCTATTTTGCCATGACATCACTTCCCTTGCCAGTCACTATTTTTCCTTGACATTGCTGCCTTTATCACAGGATCATTCAGTAGAGCTCACTCTGAGCGATCTGTCTGAGTCACTTCTCTTGAGAGCAGAATACTGTCCAAGCACATTTATTCCAAGGGCTCTCTGCTGTGAAGGGGTTAACTGCTTCTGCCGTTATCTCGACATTTCTTTCAGCGTGTGATTGTCGTAGTCATCCTTTCCAAACAATTCGGAGGGCTGCAGCTGAGAGCTGCGGTCCCACAGAAGAGCTGCAAGCTTCCGGAATGATTCAAACCTCATCTGACAGCCGCCTCGGAATGGCACGGTTCGACCGCACGGAGCCAGCGCACCGTTAGAGACCTCGTCTCCCCCTTCCTCAGGTTTAAAAATAGCAGAACCCCCCTCCATCAGAACTCCCCCCCCCCCCCCCCACCAAATGCGCCGAGAGGCCAGCGAATCACAGCGAAAGGCACCAACGCGAAAAATGGGCCCTTTTCGTGCTCAGGCAGAGCGACGGGATTGGCCTGATCAGCAGCAGGTCTGCGGGGCACAGCAGTGGCACGGAGGTCCGTAGCCCCTCTGAGAGCTCTTTGGTGCAGCTCACTGAATGCAGTGGCACTAACTTTCCTGTGTGACACCCTGACACCACCACGCTGCCAGCCACCCTACCGCCAGGATGTCACTGTGCCGAGATCATGACAGAGGAAACTCCAGCCAGCAGAAAGAAATACACTGGCATGTCACTGATGACATGTATTTTAAAAGCGAAATGACAAATACAATGGCACGCTAATCCTTTGTTCATCAAAACACAAATATGATAATGCTTTGGTTCCCATCTCATATCATCATTGTCATTATCATCATCATTGTCATCATCATCATCATCATGATCATTGTCGGCGGCAGTTTCCAGGCGTGCCTCTTCACCTTTGACCCCTGCAAAGCTGCTTTAAGCTCCAGGCTTTGTCTCTGACATCATCATCCGCGGGCGCGGCCCGGGCCAGCCGGTGGGATTTTCTGCCTCTTTATGCTCTCTGATGTCCTGGAGCGCCGCCAGGGGCGGCTCAGGAAACGCGAGCAAAACATCAGCGTTTACCTCTCTCCCCTGTCTCTTTAAATCCCTGGGCACACACACACACACGCACACACACACACACACACACACACTACACAAACACACACACACACACACACACAGGCCCGCACACACACATGCACGCACACACGCACACACATACACGCACACATGCGTGCACACACACACTCTCTCTCTCTACGGCCCATCAGCAGAATATCAGTCCATCAGCAGAATAACCCTTAGTCACAGTTGTTCAGATAATGACCCCCCACCCCCGCCTCCTTATTCCTCTTTTAAACAGCCTTCATTTACCAGCTTATCTCTGCTTTCAGGTCAGAGGGGATAGACTATCATGGCCAAATAGACAGGGGGAGAGACAGATCACGGTCCCACTCACCCCCCCTCCTCCTCCCCCAGCCCTCTCCCTCCTCCCCTGATTAAAGTATAATGACCTCCTTCTCTCTGGCCCCCTCCACTGTTCCCTACAGTCCTTGTCTGTTCGGCAGGACAATTCTGCAGCAACAGGGAAAGCAGCTGCGTGCAGCAATCAACAGCATCTGATCCCTCCTGTGTGACTTCTGCTCTCTGACCTCTGACCTCTGAGCTGTGACATGGGGAGCCAGGTGACTGCTGAAACCGGCAGAGGATTATGGGCTGACTTTACAGCTCCTTTCGCGCTGTTTTGAAAATCAATACAGGAAACATCCTGTTCAGTTTACTGGGCCCCGTCCAACAGTCCTCAAACCAGACTGCTAACCCCTAACCCGACTGCTGAACTTTAAATCCTTTTGATGAACTAAATGCCCTTTTAGTCTAAAAATGTGAGTAAGTGTGTCAGCATAATAAATTGAATCGCTGATGGGCTGGTGATCGGAGGGTCATGGGATCCAGTCCCAGGTGGGTGAGGGTCTGCTGTGTAAGTAGCATCACCGTGGATACGGGTGCATTCTCAGCAAAAGGTCAAAGCAGTGCAAACACACAATTCCACTGACACAGAGGGCAGAGAACTCAACGTGTGTGTCAACAACATCTTGCATCCTGGCACAGAAATACGCTACTCACCTCAGAGTGCTACATGACATCCTTACATTTTCAATCAAACTAGCTTTAAATTTGGCTTTTGGTCACAAAATCATTTTTCATCATTGCATACATTTCAGTTTTATGGACAGTTTTATGGACTTTATGGACTGAGAGCTTGACGATTTTTTGGCTTTAACAGAACAACAGGGGCTGGCAGCAAGAGAAGCTTTATGAAGTCTAAGAACAATCCCTGCTCTGCTTTGAAAGCTTCCCTTTTCCTCCTCTGTCCAGCCTTGCTCTGTCCTCCCATCCTTCATATCCGTTTTTCTTTAAAGGCAAGAAAGAAGGGTAATGATGTTGCTCACAAGCTGCGATAGGACGACTTGGTTACCTGGGTTACAGGTAGGTGTGATCGCGGGTTCAGCAGGTCCGTGGACATAGGTGCTTCCTGTCTCAAGCACTTTGATCTCCAGTTTTTTAACAAAAGCAGGCTGTCATCATGCTGGGAGTCATAGCAACTCGAATGCAGAACCTATGATATAGTGGATTACAGTTAAGTAAGATATGACTGTCATCCTTTTCACATCGGAGGAAGTATCATTCTTTCAATAAATCGGAGACAAACACAATGATCTGTCAATGAGTATGTTATCTCCTAATTGCTAACTGCTAACCATTCATTCCTGTTGCATGAAGGTTATAATTCATAATTGCAGACGTTTCATTGTGCCTCAAGGGTGGTGGAGGTGCATTCTCTATGTTGCTGAATAATGCAGCAAGAGTTCTGTCATAACGGCAGTGAACATTCACCCAAAAGGCTTGGCGGTTCTATGAACTGAGAGCGCTATGGGGGAGGCCGGCTGTCCCGCGGCCTGGCGTCCTTACCGTACCATAACTCCCTGGGTAAATATTTAATCACTGTTTCCAGTCTGTAGGTAGGAGGTGACTGTACAGAGATGTCTGGACCGATCCTTCAGCTGGACCGGAGCCACGGCAACAAACAAACAAGCACGCACAAACACAGACACGCGTGCGAGTATACGTGGCATCAGGAGGACCCAAATGCCAACACACGCACACACACACACATATACACACACACACACACATACACACACACACACACCTGTTTCCCTACAAGGATCTGAGAGGAAACTGAGGGCTAGGATTAGGACAATGGCAGTTATGCAAAGTTCAAAATATACATTTTACGAACATCCAATCACAGCATTACATTACATTAGAGCCATTTACCGGAGGTATGGTGGATCTGCTCCATCCACTGTCCCATAGGCTTATCACCAAGGTCTTGAACTTAATTTAACAGGTAGCAAGAACAGTGAGCTGAGGAGGGGTTTGGCACAAGCAGGCTTAGCAACAAGCTCGTGTGTGGAGAGGGAACTGTAACACCATAAGATTCCAATTGTGTTCTCAGTGGCGCACTAGCACTCCCAAAATGAGTTTTTATTGAGCTGATACTTTATTCAGAGGAACAAGGAACAAAATTCTCAGCCATGTACTGAAAAACCTCAGAAAAAGCAAAATATAAAAGTATGTTTGCAGTGAGTATGTTTAGCTAAATGGAATAAACACAGACAGCCCCTGTTTTGTGACAGCCTGGTTCACGGCAGTCCTCATTTACAATGTTTATAAAATGCAGCCATTGTTTTATGGCAGAAAGTCTTGATTTCAGGTGAGGGAAAGAAAAGTGAAAAAAGACTGAAAAGGCAACAAAAGCAACAGATTGTTTTCACAGTTGGGGGTCGTTATTTTAGCTTGCATGGAACCATGTCCCTGCTGTAAACTGTACAATTTGTTCAATTTACATGTGAACATGGTCACATGACCATAATCCAAGAAAACCTGACCTGAGAAACACATCCCGAGGCCAGGTGAACCTGCGTCACAGTGACGGTAACGATGCATCTTTGAGGCCCTTGTACACGCTGGTATTTGACATACTATTATGTTAACCACTGCAACAAAGTAACACTACGGCATTGTTGAAAAAACTACGGGTGTCACATTAAGAACAATTTTCACCGGAGACAAGAGCAATTAAGATGGGATCCACACACTGACAGTGCGTTGTGCGTTAAAAAAGACAACTCTGATAATGAAGACGTGTTTTCATTTGCGTTTTCAGACACCACTCCGTGAGAAGTTTGCCTTATCATTCTGACAGGAGATAATTGCGTTTCTGAGAGGAAACATGATGTGTGTGGCACAAGCCCGAAGACCTTCTAAACTATCCACGCAAGATGAACACGCTTTCCTTTTTCGAGCACAAAGTAGAGGGAAAGTGAGGTAACGTGTGCATAATGGATGCTCACGCATCACGTTTGAGTGAGATATAACAAACACATTAATTCTTGAGGTTTAAAGCAGGAAAAAAAAAAACAGGCCGAGAAGACACTTCTGTATTTATCAGCTCGCGTGAAAAGAAGTGCACTCAGGAACATCCACCACTTGCAACCATCCAGTTTTAAATGAGCACTCATCAAACTTTAATGAGTATTAAAGTTCTCACTTGATGTGCTCTAGTTAAGACTTTCCATAAAAGGTGTTATGTTTTTTACAGTGCAAAATTTAATCATAAAATGTGTATTTTGAGGTACAAAGGAGAGTGTTGATTTGTGTAGACGTGAGTAGGATGGCAGGTGAGCTATCCTAAATTGCTGTTGATACTGCATGGTGGAATATCATGTCGGACCCTTTTAAGCTAGGGCAGTAAGTTATAGCTCGTTTTGGGACATTTAGTACAAAGCAAAGGTCCATTCCAGCTTCACCCTTGAAATGGTGAATTGCAGCACAATATGGCTGATTTTATCCGATATCGGCATTACGTTCTGCCATATAATCAAAACACTGATTGTATTTGTGTTATTTTGCAGGTCATATTTTGACCCTACAGAACTGGCTTGTCTTGTGATCATGATTTTTTCGTCAGATGTTCGCCCTTTGGGGTTCTGTGATAAATATAATGGAATATGCTGAACATTTCAATCCTGTAATCAATATCATAGAATCTACTCAGTATTTCAAGCATATCTCTTCTTGACTGCAACTCCATCTCTCCTCTTTTGCCAAATCATAACCTTTTATCCACGGGGTATCTTGAATAAAGCCATTTTCACAATTAGGAATGTTATTATGATTATGATAAATTGTTGTAACATACACAGAATGACTACACTACACGTGTTTTCAGAATATTTTGTGTAAAAAGAGATATGAATATGAATACAGTATGACTTTACCCATGAGCCAACATTTTCAATGGCATTCCATAAATACGAAGAGGATTTTGAACTTCTGTGGAACTGGCCATGAATTCCATTTGGATTTTTTTTAACCTTCATACAGTACGTGTGTGCATATGTGTCTACACAGATAAACAAATTGACATCATATGATTGCACTTAGAGGTGTTAATCTAAGATATTGCGCAAACCCAATCGTAACGTCCAATCAGGAAAAGAGGTCAACCAGGCCTGACAGTAACACACCACATCACCATCACCTCGTCAAACCATGTCCCAGATCACTGGAACAAATGAGCTCAGAATCTGGACAGGTGTCCATGTGGGGAAGTCCCCCTCCCCCCCCACTTCTGCCTCTGTCCCCCTGTCACCTCCCCTCAGTGGGTGGAAAGATCCGGAATCCCCCCAGTGCTGCTTATGAATGGAATTAAGAATGTCAGATGACACCCTGATGGTAAGTGGGGACGGTTCAAATGCTGCTCAGAGAGCCGATCATGAATCATTAACCTTCGAATGCCATCCGCTTCCCAGAAACGCATGTGCGTGGGTTAGTTTTGCTGAATGATTGCCACAATAATGGGTGATACATGACCCGCGTTGCATCGATGGGTTTTTTATGTTTTAGAATAAGCTCACTAATGGCCCTGGGGGCCGCAGGACCACTCTTCGTTTGCAGCTGATGTGTGATCATTTATGTGTCGATAAACAGTTATGTCCACTTTGCAGATCATTTTGTCGAGGTTCGAAATATTCTGCCATTGGTCAGCTGACATTAGTGCAGCCCCCTGTTGGTCTTTAGTGTGCATGACTCACATTTCATGAGGGAAATGTGCCATCCCCAAAAAACACAGTATCCCCCCCCCCCCAAAAAAAAATAATAAGTGACAATTTGGCGAGAGGCAAGTGAATAAACACATTTTTATTATACGTATTCAGTCATTGTCAAGGATGTACCAAATGGAAAACAAAAAAGTAACAGCATTAAAATGACAATACCAACAACAAATGCTGGGCTGTCAAAGTTGCAGATTATGTGTTCATGCTTTGTGCCGTTGATTTATCATTAATCCAGGAAAGGTTACGTGAGGTTAAGCGACCGCATTAAAATGTGACTATCCATGTCCTCAGAGACTGTGAGCCACCACGCCCGTACGCCGCTCGGGCTCCTGTGGAGGATAGAGAGAGCACATCTTAAGAGGTCATGTGGTCGGTGCAGCTGAGTTCCACTAATGGCCTTCGTAGGTCAGACAACTGTAAACTGTGGGGGTGGGGGGGAATTCCCAGGGCCCCAGATAATAGCCCTGCCCCTGCCACATTCAGGACTCTAAACAGGCTTTATATTGGAGCACAAAGTATCCGTTAATGGGTGTGATCTACTTGCCATGGATGATCAGAAAGTGAAGGAATCATTTTTGAATGTGTTTTTGTGACAACCAAGGTACAGACTGATCATGTAGTCTACAGGGCATTGACTGAAAAGATGCATCAAAAATAACAACTGTATCAGCGTCTGACTACTGTGATTGGTTGTTGATATGTGATGTCTTACAAATGACCCCTGGGAGAGCTAGGAGTCTTAAAGCGCGACCCCCTTGAACTGTACTATGACCATATATGGTGTCTGGGAACCCGAGCCCAGGTGAGAAAGGTTGTGGGGTTTGGTGCTCTGGTGGACTGAAGGACACGCTTGTCGCCGTGGAACCATGTGACCCTGACGGCCTGTGGTTGAAAGCCCATGGGGGAAGTGAACACAGGAGGGGGAATACCTAGGGCTGGAAATGTCAAACCGCCCACCCCCTCGGGGTATTTAAAGACATGAAGAGCAACCCGTCCTCGCCATTAATCACGGCGGGATCACATGTCCGCGTTGTGTAATGGCTTCACCTTTAGGGAGAAGGCCTCCGGTATGAGCGACACACATGTGGGACAGCACATGGTAAACGAGTAATAGGGCAGCGCTGGACTCCGGGCATGATGGGACAGGGGTTTGGCGTACTGATGGCTATCATTCCTGAGAGTCACAGAATGCGTAGTGGAACTGTTGGAGTGGCAAGCTGCACCGGGCTGTCCAGCTAAGAGTGACTACATATGATGTCTAAGGGCGAGCAGCATGATTCATGAGGTCCTACCAGCCTCCTCAGCGCCCCCCATGCCCCACCCAACCCCCAGTAAAGGCTGGGTGGAAGTCAAAAAGGCGAGGGTCAGGGCGCAGCGGGTGGTGTGGATGAGGACAACTGTGCAGCTGTGAAGCGGAGGCAGGGCAGTTTGAAAGACTGGGGTCAGGGGTGAGACATCATTAAAAAATGACAGTGAGAGTTAAGACTCTGAGCTAGTGACACACATTAACCATGATCTATATATAGGTATAGATATTTAAAGAACCCAGACACTCAAGATCAGAACTGCAGCGCTGAAAGGCCACGGTCTACAAAAAAATGGTATGACACAGACAGTCGAATTGCCATGGAAACACACCCAGGACTCTGCAGCTTCAAGGTCCTGGTTCCGCTGCCAGAGTTGTGTGTTTGTGCGTGCGTGATTTAGCGCTTGTGCATGTGTGTGTGTGTGTCTGTAGTTCGCATTGCATGCATGTTCTGAGACAAACCTCAAAATGCAAACAAGCGAGCAGTCTGATCAAAATCGAACGCACGAGCACTCAGCACAGCCCCTGATGAGAGGAATGTGTGGAGGGGAGGGGGAGTTTCGGCAGAGTCCTGCGGTGCACTCTGCGGGACCTCTCTGCGAGGGGAAATCGCCCAAAGTGCTGCTGCGCGTTATCCCCATGTGTCCCAGGCACCACATGGAGAAGGAGGGGGAGAGTCCCCCAGTACGTGACCCCCTATCAGGACATGCGGTTCGGAGCAAACAGGGATGTAAACTACTGTAAACTGTTCAGTTCTGAACCAAAACCAACCGCATGCTCGCCCTTCCACGACATCAGAATAGACCCATTCTGTCCACCTCCACTCCCATCTCTCAACATTAGCTCCGCCCCTAGGCGGGATAAAATGTGACTGTTTTTTTGTTGTTTTTTTTTTTCAATACATAACCGCAACTGTTGCCTGGTCCCCCATTCTTCTGAGGATAGGGAGGAAGGGAAGATTACCTGAAGTTATTCCTTCCTTGGAAATATCTGGCCAAAGTGAAAAGGGAAAAAAAGGAGGTCATTATCTCCACTCAGCGCTCTCTAATGGAGTACGTCTCGGCTCAGCCTCCTAGGTGTCGGCCTCCTTGAGGACCTGGGAGGCTTTCTCTGCCTTGCAAGAAGGTCATCAAATGCTAAATAAAGCCCTGCCACAAAACCCCGCTCTCCCCCCCAACACCCTTTACCTCTTGAAACACAGAGTGCCTTTACAAAAGCAGCCTGTTTAAACACAAAGGCCCCTGTCTACCTGTGGAATGCAAGGAACTCGAACAGGAGATAAAAAGGGGCTTCGACCTTTGACCCCCCCTTCCCCCTCCTCCTCTCCCCCATCCCCCTCCCCCGGAGATACCAGCACCAGCCCACCTTGCATTGTGTCTGTAGAATCTTATCTTCCAGAAAAGGGACCTTTCTCATTCCAGTGGACCAGGATGTGGCCTTGTCTTTTTTTTTCAAAGGGGACAATATGCTTCAGCTCACAGCCTCGGCATTGCAAAATGAATCAATTCCCGCTAACGTCAGGCTCACGACCGTCCGCCACACCTTGCGCTGTTCATCACCTGACCCTATTGTTCTTATACCTGATACCTCATGATAATAATAATAAAGTTTATTTTTCAACGCTCTTATCTAAAATGCAATGCACCTTGCCTGAATTTGTGATGTCGATAAAACTGTAGTGACTGACCGTTTACTGCTAAGCCATTGCTGTGCATTAACCTAATTTGGTCTGCACACTACAAGGCCTAAGTGTGCACTTGCACAGAGAGGAGCCATTTTATGACAATATGTGGGTGAACTGTTGTGGCGTATGAGAAAACAGGGATTGTAAGAGGGTTTCCAGGTTCTGCCACCGGCATCGGAATCTGGTTCCACTTTCAGGTTATATTCTGTTTGCAAAACTGACTGACTTCTAACAGAATCAACAAGGATTTTTCCCCAAGATTTCTGTCATTTTTTATGTTATTTTTACCTTGTCTCCAGAGTGTAACCACAACTTGGCCAGAATTCCAGCTATTATGAGGATGCATCGATACTAATATGAGAAGAATATGTCTATTGCAGACAGAGTAGTAGAAAAAAAATGCTCACATGAAAACCAGAGACACTGGATAAGAAAGCCTGCTCTGTTAAATATGTTCTGGCAGACTGTGTGTGTATGGGTGATGACGGCACAGTGAGAACTGTATGTTCGGTCGGAGAGAAAGAACAAAATGTACATGTTTGATCTGTTTGATGTCGCCGAGCAGTCTGAGGGATGAAAACACAGTGCATTCTGGGATTTGCTTCTGCCGCTGAGGGACTTTCCTTGTTTTCCCCAAATCACGTCAGATCAGGTGGGAGGGGTTTTGAAGTCTTTTATCATGGCCCCCCGACCCCCCTAGTGCAGTGTTATTTTTTCATAAATCACATTCAGTTCGTTGTTGAAAAAGAGATTTTTAATCTCAATGGGACCATCTGCTCAGATGAGAGACAAGCAGCCGTTTTGTCCACTTTGTGTCATTGTGCGGTCGGTGCACGGTAGCACGAGGTCGCTAATTAGACCAGCTCTGGTGACCCCGGAGAAGCAGATGTGGCGCGGAACGTTCTGTGTGGGAGCCGAGCCGGCGAGGGAGGATTGGTGGTGGCGCTGTCCGCCGGGATCCTTGTTTCTAATTGGCCGGCGTGTTTTGCTGCAGCGTCGCACAGGCAGGCCAGGGAGAGGGGAGGGGCAGGCCCATGGCCTGATTGGTGACGGGGAGATTAAACCGGATTAAGAGACCTTGGCGAAGCGCTCAGGCACACTCCCCCCTCTCGCTCATTCTGAGCCTCTGAGCTCCCTTTCGAGTGATCAGTCTGTTGAAGAATCATTCCGGGTCTTTGGATCAGTCTGCTAGTCTTGGATCAGTCTACTAGTCTTTGGATCAGTCTACTAGTCTTTAGATCATCCTACCATGGCTGCTGTTCCCAAATTTTGGAAGCCTGTGATCTGCTAAATGTGCAGGTACATTTTCTGTGGCCCAGTCCTCACCAAAAGTGTTCCAGTGAAGAATTCTGAAGCTTGATTGCATTTCAGGCCTTTTGAATGATCAGCCCATTTGAGATGCATTGCAGCATTTAATGGTTACTCAAAGAAATTCAGACAAATTGAATACTAAAATATTAATTTATAATGAAAAATTCCTTTGGATTGGACAAAGCTAAAAATGACAATTCTGTAGTGATGAGTGTTGCATTTTAAGGGGTTTCAAACTGGTTTATATTCACAGTTTAAAAGATAGATTAATTTGACACTAAGAATCCTTATGAATCCATGTAATTGTATTAAAAATCCAGCCAGTTTTAGAGGGACCTTTGCAAGTTACATTTTATTGTCCTGATTTTGGTTTGGCCACAAGAGAACTTTTCAACTGACTCATGGCAGACTGTACCATACCACTGCACTGTACACTGTACACTGCTTCCTCTCATCTCCACTAATTTCCGATTTCAAATCCATCTGGCGCAAGAGCGATCAGCCCCCTCAGCCCACGCAATCTCCCTTCTATAAACCGGTGAATCACATTCAGTGCTACCAGAGGAAAGAAAAGCACTGAATTACCTTTGCCTGTACCAGAAATGGACCATTCACTTATTCAGACATAAAATGAGACGAACGCCTAATAAACTCCTGATAAAAACCTAAGCTCTATCCAATATGCCTGATTTCTCAAATTCTTCCCCTGTTAGAAATTGCCCAGATGACGGCACATGGCACATGGCACACGTAGGCCCCAGTGTCTCTCCAGCCCCCCCACCACCCCACCACCCCCACCACCCCACCCACCCAACCACACACACACACACACACCCTTCCCCCCGCACACACACCGTCAGTGCGAGGCTCCACAGCTGTCATTACAGGGAGAAAGAGTGTATTTATAGAAATCCGCCGAGAGAGATCCAGGAGCAACTAGTTGTACACTTGTGCGGATGGTTATATTTAATGAATGGTAACGTCAACATCCAGGTTGGGTGGTTGCCATGGTTTCTTGCGAAAAGTGCGGGCAACGTTCGCAGACGCAGGGAGAGGCACAGGCACGGGAAGAATCACAGGCAGAGTAACAGACACAGAGTCCTGCACAGACACAAAGACTAGAAGAGACACAGGGAAAAAAATGGTCTCACCGGTCCTGTTTCTACTAGGGGTTCTACAGCAGACTCTCTGTCTCTTTAGACTCATTGTCTAAGAACAAGAACAACAAGCTGGAATAGAACAACCCCATTTAATCCTGAGGGCATGAACCTAAGGTCTACCCTCCAAGAGATGCAGCTGCCTTTATGCAAAGTTTGTGTAATGGAAACATAGCTCTTGAGGCTGAGGTTGTGCAAAGAATAAGAACAATAATAAATAGTCCTGGGAAACCTGTAACATTTAGAAAGATGGACGTCATTTTCTGCTCTTTTTGTGCGTGTGTGTGTGTGTGTGTGTGTATATGTGTGTGTGTGTGTGTTCTGCTTGCAGAGGGTTTCAGTGAGAGACACAGCCAGAAGCCAGGGGGGCATCAGCCATTAACCTCAGCCCCAGATGAGCCAGCCCCAGGTCACTGTCCCAGCCTCCCGCACGTACCCTGACTCATCACTGAGCACACTGAAACAGCTGTCCTTTGTTCACCGGCTCATTCAAACTTACAGCTTAGCTCACACTTTCATCAGCAGTGGCAAACAATGGATTTGAACCTGCAGCCTCCGGTTCTGGGCCCAGCACTTTGACTACATACAATGCACCCTGCTGCAAACTTAGAACAAATATGCTGATGCCTCTTGTGCTAAAGTCAAGAGAATACAAAAGCCTGGGGTGCCAGCCCTACTCATTATAGTGGTCACCAGGTTACATTCATAACATGGCTCTTACAGAAACACTATCAAATAGAGTTTAGAACTGAGGGAAATTTTAACTGTTGCACTACCAGTGAAAATTTGGAAGTACTTACACTTCAAATTAGCTCAAAAAAATCAAAATATTCAGCTTCAGACATGTAGGAATATAAGTGCCAATGTAAAGCACTGAGAGTCAAATATTTTCCATGTGATTAAATCTCTGAGAGAACCATCCTAAATCAAGGCCTCACAGTAACAGTACCATAAATATGAGAAATATGTTGACTCCATAAATATGCTCGATGTGGGTAAGAATATCACAAAATTGTAGTTTAGCAGCTGGTTTGTTTTGGCAGATTGAGATTTTAGACAATCACATATTACCAGCCTGACGCTGCTGTGTGTTGCTTGTGACTTTGTGCTGTCCTTTTTTCCTATCCTCCCTCTGCAGAAGGTGAAGCGTTATTCTTGACAGACCTTTTCCGCTACTGGCCTGCTTGGTATTTTCCAGCAGCCGAGCGCTAATCCCAGCATTCATGAGAGTGGAAGCTCTCGTGTTAGGCCTCCCTGTCCATCTTCCATGGGCTGCAGGGGACTGTCATGGGCTTCATTTGCACAACGTCTCTGTTCTCACGTTCTGTGCTCTGATAAGCCTCTAGCTCTGCAGGGCAGGTGCTCTCTGAGTTCACCCTGCTTCGCCAAAGACCCAGGTCCCCTGCACAAATCTCAATAACCTGCTCCCTCACTCACTCACTCACTCACTCACTCACTCACTCGCTCATTTGTTTGCTCACTTGCTCACTCATTCTCTCACTCGCTTCCTCAATCGCTTGCTCATTCCAGGAGGTGACATTATCACAACAATAGGTTAATCGCACATAAATTAGGCCTGTTAAACCAGAGAGTAAACCAAGCAGATTTACTATCACAAGCGTCTGAAATGGTGAAGTCATCTTCCCTGAGCCCTCTTCATGTCTAATGTGTCTACCAACACTTATCTCCCCAGTACAGCTGTACAGCAACTGATCCATGCATTCATGACAGAAAAATATAGGAAGAGAGAGAGAGTGAGAGAGAGAGAGAGAGAGGGAGAGAGAGAGAGGGAGAGAGCTCTTCATTTGAGGGTATCAATGGGAGAGGCTCACAGTGTAGTTCACAGCTAAAGCTCCTTAACTGGGAATCAAATTAGCATTTCTGTGCTCCCTCAGTGGGGAGATCTGTGATCTGTCAGGAGACGCACAACATAACGCGGCTCAGAGAGGCAGCGCGATCCGCGGTCTCGTGGGAAACGTTTGATTTCACAGAGGGCCGTGTTGACGTCGTGAAGCGGGTCCTGTAATCCCCGCAAACCACAGGCTTTCCACACAATTCCCGTGGGGTCAACACACAGCACTCACGGTCCACACTGACTGGCATGGCTCACAGTGTGGCCCACTCCAGACCCAGGGTTTGGACCCATGGACCAGAAGAGCTGACTGTGCAGGGGGGGGATGATTCATGCCTATTTATAAACCAGCAAATGCTAAAACATGAGGACGAGGAAGAAAAGCTCAAAATAGCCTCTTATTACGTATGCCTCAACGCTTTTTTCCACAAAAGAAGGGGAAAAAAGGAGAAGGATTAAGTGTGTTTTACACAAGGTCGTCAGGCTAGAGATGCTTCCCTACAGAGCGCTGACACCATGCTGTTTCTCCTGATGCGTGAAAGAATCCATTCTCTGGAAGCATTCACTGAAGATGACTTAAGTCCAATTGAAGGGCCCTAAAAAACCCACCATTTTCCTATCAATTTTGGCAGCTGCCCTCTCCATTTCAGGTTGTGTCATTTTTTCGTGTCACATGCTAGTGGCAAGACCACTAGCGGTGTGCAACGGTGTTAGTTGCACACAATGATGCATGCTTAATATACCGTCAGTATTAACTGCTGTTGATGTTGTGAGGGCCATCATCACCAACCCTCTCTGTAGAAAGCACATGATCTGACTGTGCAATGCGGTAGGATTATACAAGCATTCTACAACAAAGGATAAATACTACTGCATCCATTCTGCAGAACCCAAGACATCCACCATTTACAGTGTCAGCACAGCAATGAAATATTATTACACTGTTGGGGCTCTCACAGATCCCCAGCTTCCAGTGACTCTCCACAGAATCCTCGGCTGGGTGGCACTTTTGTTCACCCAGCTCCTTTTAAAAGCTAAAGAACATCACAGGCACAAACACAGCAGTGGACTGTAGCCCTTGGGGGCTTGGCGGCTGGTTCAAATGAGTGAAACATTGCTGTTGTGCCCCCCGAGCAGCTTGATTCATGGACCCCCCACCCACCCATCTCCCCCTTCACAAAAACCCAGCTGAGCAGACATCAGACAGAACGCACAAGGTGGAGGAGAGTGAGGTTGGTCGAGGACAGCACCGAAAAATGGTAAATGTCTGTGAAGAGGGAGGGGAGATATTTTCTGCTGTATAATAATGTAATATTTTAAAGAGTAGGCCAAGGGTGGTGACACTGGGACAGGAAGTTCAGTGCATCTTCCAGTGTTTGTGCACTGAGGTCTCTTTATCAGATAAAGCTCTTTACAAAGCACGATGCTGTTTTCATGAGCACTCTGTGGTAAAGATGAATTAGCCTCTTATTGTGATCCTACTCTGTTGCTAAGATTGAATTAGCTTCCCATGATGAAATCTCATTGCAGCTTGAGGAGACCTCAGAGCCCTTGAGAAAGCAGGCCATAGGGGCAACCCAAAAACCAGGTAGTTCACATACTCCCTGATAACGCTGACCTGAACACGAGCCTGTCCCCCTGTCGGTGTACAGAGACAGGGCCTTGCTTTTGGTCTCGTTGTTATGATTCCATCTACTCAAGAGCTGAATTGGTTGTAATGCTGTGTTAGTTATGTGACAAGGGGGTGTGGCAGTGTGTTATAGTATCCTGAGTCCAGTCACCCATTCCTGAAATTCCAGATCTGATGAGACTTCAGCCAATTTCTCAGACTGTTGTGGCTAATTCGGTGGCCTGATGTAAATTACAGTGAGCAGATCGGAGGACTTTGTGGAAACCCCCACCACACCCTCCCACCCTCCAAAATGAGGATCTGTACATGGGTTGCCAAATCACTGTACTGTTCCACAAGAGTACCGCCTTTGGGAGGACTTTAATCATTTGGGGGAAAATTCCACAGATACACCTTCAGGTGAATCAGGGGCTAAACCAGCGACCCACACCTGCTCACTAAACATGCTTTGCAAAACTGCAGAAGGCAGAACAGAGGGAAGGATGAGGGGAAAATGCTTTTCATGGTGATCTCCACTGGAGTGGCTCATCTTCTCTCCTGTGTCTGTATGTGCCCTGCTCATTAAGATGCTCGGACTCTGCTGGTCTGGTTGCAATGGCTGAATGTGATTCCCTTACGTGTAAATAGCATGACCTTAACAAGGTAACTGGAGCCCTTTTTTCCGAGGTGGACAGAAAGCCGAAAGGAAATCCGGCAGGGCTTTGTGATCTCCTTCGCACCTGGGCTGCATCTCCTAGCAGACGGGGGATCAGAGTCAGAGAGTCATTTCTCTCTGTCTCTCCCTGTTTCTATCTCACTGTCTCTCCCGGTTTTTCTCTCTCCTTCTCACGCACTATCCCCCTTCTCTTTCTCAGTTTGTCTCTCCCTCTCTTTGTCAATCTGTCTATCCCCCTTCTCTTCTTCTCTCTCTCCACTCCTTTCCCCCACTCTCCTTCTTCCAACACTGCCAGAGCTTAGCTGCTCCGTGCAGGTATTAGGTGAAACACTCAAGTGTGCCAGATTCCTAGTTAAACACACCTGGCCTTCCTACCCCACCCCTCAGTGGAGGAGCTATGTATTGATTTATCTATGCTCCTGTACCTTGTTATTGCCACGTTGTTCCTGTGCTCTATAGAACTGTGTCCCTGTCAGCTGAGTGGATCTTCAATAGTCCTGCAAGATGCAGCCACACCTACAGGTTGCGCCCTGGCTCCCTGGGTCCAGCAACCATTCAGTTAGGAGTTCTGCTCCTCACCATTATGCCACACTGCTGCCCATGTTGCCACAATGTTTACCACATTTCAGGTCAGAAAACTTCTGGATGCCTTTGATAAAAATGGACACTTGTGGATGTGAATGCCCCCCTTCGCACTCTAATACTTTCCTCGATACAGCTTGCTTTGAAGTCCACTGATCTTCAGATCCCCAGACCTCCTTAGAGTGTCGCGTGTGTGGAGACGTCCAACAGAGCCTACGCTCCACACACGCGACAAGACACTCTGATTACCCCCCGAAGACACCTTGGCCGACGGCTGCGAGCCCCGGGTTGGCGGGACACTCTCTCAGACCTGAAAAACGCTCTCCCTATCTCTCGCTTCGCAATGACATTTTCCATCTCTCAAACACACCGGCAATCGTCTCTCCATCTCCCCCTGACATTTCCCCGTCTCTCACACACACTGGCAATTATCTCCCGATCTCCAACTGTCTACATTTTACATCTCGGAGAAAGGCGGAATCGTCCATGAACTTTTCTCTATTTCTAAATTCCTGTTGCTACTCTAAATTCTATTCCTATTCCTGCAATGCTAAACCCATGAATTCACTGATGCTCTGACTTTCCATGGGCCAATAATGAGCTCTTTTAGGTCCAATGCCATGCAGATTCACCAGACTTTATTGCGTATGGATCAAACGACGCAGTGGACTCGAGTGAACAGGATGTACAAACGAGATGATGTGAAGACCAGTTAATCTGTGCAAAATTTGGTGATTTAAAAATGATGAGATAAAAATGAGATAAAAATGGCACACTCAGAATGAAAAACTAAATCACTGAAACTGACTGAAGTTAAAGCTGCCCAGCAGAAACTGGTGAATGTAACTTTTGCCACAGGTTAATTGTCAATGCCTCTCAGTCTGACAGAGAGGTGGACATCCCAGAGCCCATGCACTACAGAGTTTAATGCACTGCTGTGGTAAGTGCTAACTGCTAATGTCATCTACTCCAAAAGCAGCATCATTTAAAAAACAAACCTAAAACAAAACAGTACAAAAAAAATTTAAACTGGACTCAGTAATAACAGAATAGCTAATGTTCTCTTCAGGTCCAAGGGAAAATTATGATATATAGCCAATGTATTGTATTATATTACTACATCAACAAGACACAGGGGACATCGCAAAGCTACATCGTATGTTGCAAGCAAGTCACTATGATTAAACACAGGATGCTGTGTGTTTGTTAATAGACCTTCAACCTTCCATCTGGCAATGAATAAATATGTTGTATGCTGAGGGAAAATATACTGGGGTCGTGGTTGATATGTCCAGCCAGCAAAAAATACGATGGTCCAGAATACTGTCAGAATGAGTGCTAGAGTGAGCCAAGTGTTGCAGAAATCTCTTCTCTGTTTGTCAATTTAGAATCTGATGTCTCGATGAAAGCGTATTACACTCCCGTTGTTATCCATCATGTTGATGATATTTTGGAACGGAGTGGAAAGGGAGCCTTTGGAAAAGTGCATTTCAAAGCAATTATCCGGGAGCCCAGCAAAAATCAGCTCCCCGTCGGTCTTCGTGGTTTCTGTCGGTTGGCGGCGCGGCAGCAGACCCATGCATTGACTTGACAGTTTATCCCTCCCCGGCCGACCGCTGCGCCGTTAGATGAGGCGGCTTTTTAAAAAAGTGATTAGGTGGTGTTGAGCCCAGCGGAGCCTGGGTGACTGTGGCAGGTGTTTTCACAGCTAGCTGAGGTAAATTCATGCCCCAACAATGGAGAGCTCCGTGCGTTTTTTTTTCATTCCGTGGCAATGGCGGCACTTGCACACCTGCCATGCGTTTGAGAAACTGCTTGCGGCCAGCAACAGGGCCAATCATCTTACAGGCCACCGCGCTGGTGAAAGACAGAAACCTCTTCCCTGCCTCTACATCCTATAGCCTTGGGCCCAGTCTGAATGAGAGTGGTTATTTAATGTGTTTCCACCAGTCGCATCCATTAATAATGGCAGGTTTAAACAACACACACACCTACAAGAATAATGGATTTAGACAAGTCATAGTCAGTCACAGTCTGACCAAAGACTGAACAGTGAGCAGTGAGTTGTGGTTAGTGCTGTAAATTTGCACCAAGTGAGTCCTGCGGAAATTGTCAGACCTTTCTACAGTCAAATCAAAGCAACACAGAATGCCATGACCCCTCTGCCTTTTGGGAGTCAATCTGAACTAAATTTGTCTACTCCCAAAGTTACGGGCCCAGAGATGTAGGTCTAATAAGAGTTCAGAAAAATGCAATACATTATATTTGGTGCTTGTGGGGGAATGGTGGGTGGAGCGGAGTTTGGCCCAATCACCCAGGGGCACGAGCGGTGTCCCCAGCCGGGAAGGGATGAGGAGGAACAGGGTTAGCTGAAAAGTGCTTTATGTCATCTACACAACAACATATTAAAAAAAGATCCATGAGACACACCCCTGATGAGATGAGACACACATGATCAATGCCTGAGACACACATGATCAATGCCTGAGACACACGTGATCAATGCATGAGACACACATGCTCGATGTGTGAGGCTTCAGGTCTCCGAAGGCAGTGCTCGCATATTGTCTAATTGCTCCATTGTGTACAATGCGGTTTGACAAAGGGGAAGATAGCATCTCAACACTCTCACGAGGCCAGTGTGTCTCATCCTACTCACAGAACATACAGGAAGTCCTTGAGTTCCGGTTATATGACGCTGTGATGAGGAAGAATTCATTACGCGTGACAAGCTTACAAATAAATCAGCCCTCTGTGCTCTGCAGTATGAAAAACAGAATGACGAATGTCTGAAGTTGAGCCACTAGACAAATTTAGCCTTAGGTGATGTTAGGGCTTTGGAATTCTGAGGCATGGCTGCAGATGATAACGCAAATGGTCTCTGCTGATATTTAGTCTGCTGTGACATAAAATGCGAGCTTTAAGTGCAGTCAGTGATTTGTTTTATAATTACAGCTAAAAAAAAAAAATTTAATTACCATTGTTCAAAATTGCATTTCTGAATCATAATTACAGAGGCTAAATTTAGGCTGCGGTCTCAGAAAACAAACTTTAAATATATGAAATATTCATTAATATAATCAGCACCGAGATTCTCTTTCGCCTCCCTGTTGCTTTTTAATTATTAATCAGAAGCTATTAGTCTCTTTTGTTCTTCGTTACGTAACCGTTTTTTGTCTGCTGGATAGAGCCGCTGGACTGTGTGTCGGTGAAGTCTTGAATTATTACAGGGTAAGGAGGCAACAGGAAAGGTTGAACAAATTAAATGATAAAACCATGGGCATAAACGAGACCAGCAGTTCATTTTTCTGCTAATGGGTTCTGGATAATTTATGGTTTTAATGTAACTGGAATGATATTTTGTGGTTCTTTGAAAGCCGAACAGCACAGGAGATGGATAGGTTTTCTGTTGCGACACAGAAAGGGATAAATGCCACAATAACACTCATTACCTTTGTTCAGAAGCTCTGATAATTAGTTTTGCTGCACCGCAGCCAGACTGAGTCCCTCTGAGATGAGGTGGCCTTCTGTCTGGGGTGCCGAATATCTCCAAATAACCTTTTTTCTGTCAAACACAGAATCAGAGAAACCAAAAGCCTCAGATACCTAATTGACCAGTTATCATCTAAAAAAACCGTACACTCCAGAAGCTCATGCTGACATTTTAATTTTAAAAGGAGGAGAGAAATCACTAAAATGTGCCAGGAGAATAAAGTCATATGATTTTGTTTTAAAAAATCCTATTGGGGTTCTGTCACTGGAACATGCTTTTGGCTTAAACGGGGACTGTTACACAAGAGGGCCTTCAGCCCTCTCTGAGGAGGCAGGGGTGGAGGAGGAGGGGGGGGTGTCCCCAAGTCACACACTCCTTGGACAGGGGACAGATGGCCCAGCCGCGCCTGTACGCCCCTGGACACGCTGGCGGAGTCGACTAGACATGTACTTAAGGATTATGGCTCCATTTAGTGTTACTGCTTAACGACCGTAACCCAGTCATCTGATCGTGTGGAAAAAGAACTTCAGACCCATGTGTCTCAGAGCACGGAGCTGGCATGTGAACAGCCACCCCCCCAACAACCCGCCCTGTCACAGCGCGACCCCCAACCTTGCAGCTACCCATCACCACCTCTGGTGACAGCGATGGCATTGGCAGAGGCAGCAGCAATAAGCTTTTCTCCATGACATCACTTCCCCCTCTTTGTCTCTGTACAGCGTAAATGGCCCTTAAAGAGTTCTGTTGTCTGGGCCAGGTAGATAATTGGCTAATTGTCCGTCCAATCATTAAATGGTGAGTAAATAGCCAATAAATCAGTTAAGCAGCCAAGACAGATTCCTGATAATTAGTCTGAATATGAAACACAGTAAGACTCCTGAAAACTCCTGGGATCTTTACTGGTAGGGTTTCTGTAGGAGACATATAATTTTGGAATAAGCCTGATAAGACATATTTTAAGGCAGAGAATTTCATTATTATTACTATGTACATAGTCACAATTTGGAACATTGTTGGACACGTGGTAGAGGTGTTCTAGTGAACATAGCTTATGTTTAGCAATACATGTACTTTAGGAATAAGATGGCAGAACTCATAGTCCATGGAACCATATTAAATATGGATGTAGTTTATTCAGTTTTTCAGTGACAAACTGTGATTTGCAGTGGTTCCCTGGATTGTATTTGTACATGCCAATTTGTTGTGAGAAGGGACCGCAAGCCTAAGTGGCTACAGTTTCCTACACCTACGGCCCCTTACTGCACTGAACAACATTTCACAAGTCCATTAACACTTCTTGAGGTCCACAGGCATTTAAGTATGTCGGGAAACAGTAAACCTTCACCAAATATGATTCGTTTTTCTGTATTCACATGTCCCAGTTGCTGTATTTGTAATGCATCTGTAACGCATCTAGCGTAGGTTGTCCTTGTGGACATGAAATTTCACTATGTCAGTGTAATTTGTTCTTAATGGAGATTTTATTGAACTGGCAGCTGAGTCAAAACAGGACTTCACCCTGGTATTATTATCCATTGCATTCATTTTACTGGTGCGTTAGAGCAGCTGTAGTTACTGTGCCTTGGACTGTTATAACATACAAGGGTACGCACTGAAATTTAGAGTCCATCAAAGAAATGTAAGTCGAAGTAACAGAGCGTCTTAAATTGAACTGGTGTGTCCTATTGCGTGACGGTTGGCCATATCCTCTCTAGCCCCACATTGTCGCTACTCTAATGTTACATACTGGGCATGGGTGTGTAGAATTGTTCAGGTACACTGTCGAAGCCATTATCCCTTTTGTGTTACTATGCTGCTAAATGCTGTTTTCACAATTGCAAACGGCATTGTCCACCTTTAACATTCTGCTTACAGAGCGGCACTGCAATTTCTCTTTTGGTCTGCCGTTCCAAAAGTAGTTACTCATAGCCTGTCAGGCTTATCTCTTAGATTAGGGAGGGTGCTCGAAAAACAGAGAGAACAAAGTTCTGTTCGCCGTTCTGGCGACAGAGTTTGTTGATTTCAGTTGGGTAAGAGCCGAGAGAACAGAGAGTCATTCCTCTCCCACCTGTCTCAGATATCTCCCTAACACCTGAGTCTGACATTTTTCCCTCTAACAACTGCGCCCGATATCTCTTATCTCTCTGTTGCCTTTTTTTCCCGGATATTAGTCCTCTCGTGTATCTGATGATTCAGATCTCACTAACACGCGTGTCTGACATTTTAGAGCATGGAGCAGAAATGGCAAAATGCTGCATATGTTCCTGTGCTGGATGCAGCCATCTTTTTTATCCAGGAGAGGAACGGGCAGCGTTGCCAGACAGCGCGCAGCCTTGTGTTTCTTCCACCTTAAGTGCAAACCCTTCTGACCCGTTCCACACCTGTTCCACACAAGGGTGTCGGTGCTGCTGCTGAATTCCGCGAGACGTTTGAACTGCCTCAAAGGTAAAACGTGTGTATAGGGATAATCCACTCCCATGTTAGTGTAAAATAGATCCTTAAAAAACAGATCTGTGAGCACCCCCTTTATACTCCATGGATTTCTCACTCTTCGTTTGTAAGCATTTTTTGTCCAATAAAATTTGTAGTTTTTTTGCCAGGCAGGTTGTTTGGAGTCTCTCTCAGCACGGTCCACCGGGACGTGGAAGCCTGGTTGACTGTGTACCTGATAAAAACAGGAGGTGTCAAGGAGATAACCTCAGTTAGGTGGGGGGGGGGGGCTTCAGAGACCACAGAAGACTGACTCACCTGCCCTGCTCCAATATCTAAAATTAATATCCAGAGCAGCTCCCTGAAGCGATGCTGGTGTTTTTTTATTTTTTCCCCCACATCTTGGAGTGGTTGAGTAACGGGCGAGCCGCTGCAAAGTGGGGCAGGAGAGCACGACAAGTGTTGCGGACGGCCGGATTTTTTGGTGCCGTGCCAACCTTGACAACGGACATGCCTCCCTTCGAGAGCGGCCTGCCTACGTGCTGACAAGGGGGGGTCGCGGGCCAGGAACGGTGGAGGGTGACCGAGGAGGCTTTTAAAAAAAAAAAAAGAAAAACAGGATCGAATGGTGGCACCGTCTTAACTCATTAATAACAGATGTGGCGGCGCTGGGAGTGATGTGGTGGTCCCATGCCCGTCCAGCACGAGCTAAGGAGCTTCACTGCAGTGCTACAACCAGTATGTTCCAAGGTGAACCTCCCTCCCCGGCCACCTCCACTTCCTACTGTGACGCATCAGATGAATCGTGTCTTAATATGCGCCATTGTCTCTACCTGTGGAAGGAGCTGTGCGTATTGATGTGAATGAGATGTTTTCATGGATGGGAAACAATTTCAAACACTTCACCTTGGGCTGTAAAGCAAATACATGAAAACACAGGAAAATAAATTCAAATCATAAATGAACCGTAAATCATAAACCAAGGTTGAAATAGCAAGGACAATATTCAAGCAGTGTGCATATGCTCATCCTAAGAAAACGATTGTCTGCCTATAAATAAGAAGTACTTTTTTTCTACAGTTTTTTTTTTTTTTTTTGCAGATTTCAGTCTCAATCTGAGCGCCCTGAATCTTTTTCTAAGCTGTAAGCACACTGCTCTGTATCTGTTAGAACAGCAGAGATAAGTAAATTTGAAAATTGAAATTTTGCTAAATGACCCCCTCTTTAATTTGAGTGTTAAATAAATATCCCCCCTTGTCAGGATAAATATCCCTATCAGGGGAAAACAGAAGTCATACACAAACTGATTTTGTGTAAAAAAAAAAAAAAACATTTCACTTCAAATATTTTCCTTTCAAACATGCCAAATGTATGACAAATGCTAATATATTCCAGTGATTTGCATATGGTACTAAGCACCTAATTAAAAAGTGAAATGAGGGGTAACGATGTGCTGGTCCCTGCACTGTGTGTGTGTGTGTGTGTGTGTATGTGTCTCTGTGTCTGTGTATGTGTGTGTGTCTGTGTCTGTGTTTGTATGTATCTGTCTGTGTATGTATATGTGTATATGCATGTATGTGTGTCTGTGTCTGTCCATATGTGCATATATTTATGTATTCATGTTTGTGTGCATACATAAATATATGCACAAGAGCCATGTCTGGCTGTCAAGAGCCATGCTACTGTGTTCTCTGGTGTTACAGCTGTAGTCTGGGATGGCAGACATATTTCAGAGGAAGTTACTCATGTAGTTTTGGGGTCATTGATGTATTCCAGAGGAAATATCAGATCTGGTTTAGGGATTGTGAATTTATTCCAGAGGCAGTTACAGGTCTTTCAGGATTTGATAAACCTGAGGGGCAGCTACAGATATGGGTTAGATTCCTGGAACAAGTACAGGGGCAGTTTGATCTGATATACCCCAGAGGTAGCTACAGGTACGGCTTAGGTTTTAATGAACTCTGTCAGTAGTTACATGGGCAGGTTGGTCTGATTTACCACAGCAGAAGATACAGGTGTGGTTTGGAATATTTGATCCCCCAAAGGAACTGGAATAAACCTTGCACGTGGTTTATATTTTTTATGTATCACCAAATCTCACATTTCCTGTAAATTTGGTGAGGGAAAAAAAAATCTAACAACCGCTTGGCACAAAGCTTTTTCCTTCTCACTGCCACAGGAGGAACCTGTTCAATTTAGATGTTTTTTTGTTTTCTCAAGAAGGAATCAAAGACAACACCAAATAAAACATGTTCCGATAGAGTTCATTGTTCCATTTTGGCAGCCGAGAGAGCCTTCTCTTTTCAGCCCGCCTCAGTGAGCAGTCCTGATTGGAGGGGGGGGGGGGGGTATGGGGGGCGGGGGGTGAGGGGGTGGGGGGCTAGTGGGGGGTGACAACACTTCCATTCGTTCTGATCCGCTCCACAGAGAGAGAAGAGGCTCCGCTGTAACTCTCTCAGTTTATCGGCGCCGCTGCGTGACTGAGGAGAGGACGGAAGGGGGCCCCGAGACATTCATTTATAGACAGGGGCCCTGTCACAACTGCTCACATCACACGGCGCTCGCCAAACCTCTAACTCACATCACACCGTGCTATAGAAACGCCTCACTCAACCGGGGCGCTAACGCGCTGGAGGAGAACTGAAACTAGCGGCATGTTTCTTTGCCAAAAAATAAGGAGAAAGTTCGATGGTCTGTTTTCTTGGCTCTTGCCTGCAGAGTGGGGAAGAATGTCAGAAACTGTGTAATACACAATAACTGTTACACAGTAACACAATAATACTGAGTCAATACGCTGTTTTAAAGGACTGTCTTTCTAATGCGCTCCAGAATGAAATGCATTCTAATATATTGAGAAATATGTTGTTCAGCTCAAGACTATATTGCAAATATATTATACATATACAGTCAGAATATATTAATGCAAAGCAGTAATAATTTACATATTTGCAGTACATTGATTGAACTATAAAATATATTCACGGAAATATACTCACAGTTAATTACTTTTGTGTATGGGAACCAGCAAAAAAAGATGGAACCTATGAGCAACATTTAGTGTTTTGCAATGCCACTTTTTTGAAGTACACAAAATTAACATCCACGCAAGAGAGTGACAGTTTCTTGGTTTGTGCTTGGAAGTTGCGCTGAGATGAAGACAGTATGACGGCCCACTTGTCGTTGTTTAACTTACTTTTCCTCCTTAATTCTGAAAACAGGAGAGACTGTAGTGAGAGCTCTAGCATTAATAAGATGCAGTTTTACTTAAACATTCGATGTTCAATGCGACAAACAGAAAATATTTAATGTCATAATGAGTGGAAGTTTCAGACAGGCACATCGAAACATTATGACCGGTCACAGTACCAGCCTCACATTATTTACTTAAAAATGTATTTTTAAGCCAACATGCAACTCATCTGATGTCCCGAATCACTCCCCCACCTTGAGTCTCCTCTACACCCTGAATGGTTCAGAACATTTTGGTGCTGTTTCTCCTGCAACGACCAAGCTGTTCTTGGCTATCCGTCCCTTTCATCACTGTGAGAAGCTGCTGAGTCACTAATTGACCCCCCCACCCCCCCTCCCCTGTCAGAGACGCGACACACCTGGCAGCCACTGGAGTCAAAGTGAATAAACCTGCCGTGGGTTGTAAGCAGACACTTAGACAGACAGAGCCGGTGGCGTCCACTGGCTGGGTTTTTAGATGGAACACTGGCCCCCCCACCACAGTCTCCCCATTCTCCAAAGCCTCTCTCTTCAACACATCCATCAACTTCATCATCCTCATCTTCAGCTCAGAGGGCATCCCATATAGATTCCCAGTCGCTTCCACTCTGCAAAAGCAGAATGTTGGTGTAGGTTTTTAAAAGAATTTAAAGGGTTACTTAACCCAGATTCGTCCATCAGACTGCCAGATAGTGAAGCGTGATTCATCACTCCTGAAAACACGTGTCCACTGCTTCAGAGTCCAGTTGTGGCGTGCTTTGCACCACTCCAGCCGTCGCTTGGCATTGCGCATAGTGATATTGGGCTTGTGTGCAGCTGCTCGGCCATGGAAACCCATTTCATGAAGCTCCCGATGTACAGTTCTTGTGCTGATGTTGCAGCAAGAGACAGTTTGGAACTCTGCAGTGACTGATTCAACAGAGGATAGGCGTTTTTACCTGCTACGCGCTTCAGTACTCAGCGGCCCCGCTCTGTAAGTTTGCGTGGACTACCGCTTCGTGGCTGAGCTGTTGTTGCTCTTAGATGCTTCCACTTGACAATAATAGCACTTACAGTTGACTGGGGCAGATCTAGCAGGGCAGAAATTTCGCAAACTGACTTGTGGCAAAGATGGCATCCTCTGACAGTGCCACATTTAAAGTCACTGAGCTCTCCAGTATGACCCATTCTACTTCCAAGGTTTGTCTATGGAGATTGCACAGCTATGTGCTTGATTTTATGCACCTGTTAACAATCGGTGTGGCTGAAACACCTGAACTCAATAATTAGGAGGGGTGTCCACATACTTTTGGTCATATAGTGTATTTACAGATTCTGTTCCTTTAATTAAACAGTAGTCAGCTCCTGGAAGCTCAGCTCCACCATAGCCAGCCCTACTGATGTGCATGATGTCATGTCACAATGCACTTTAAAGTCATTTTCACCCATTGTCACTCATTCAGTTAAGCACGAGAATATAAGAATAAAAATACATTAGCAACACATTCAACACATCCAGTAAGTCAACGGTAACAAATCAACGTGTTGCAAATTTGGTAACATTTCACTGTTGTCCTTTTATGGACAGCTAATGCATTTTAGAGTCAAATAAAATACATTCAAATTTCCTAAAAGGTTTGGACAAGAATTCCGCCAGAAGGTTCCGCCAGAAAGCCAGGGAATGAATTAAGGACGACCCCCCCCCCCCCGCCCCCCCCACCTCAGGGACCGCTCTCTGAAAGAGAGGTGAAAAAGGCAAATCCTTTCAGCTGACAGAACTCTCTAATGTACGGCCTAGGGGTGTTCCACAGCCACTGTTGCATGAGTGAAGACTGGCGTATAAACAAGCCCTTAAACAGAGAAGCCTATTGAAATGAGACGTTCAGGCAGAAGGCTGATCACAACACGGACAGTGCGTTCCTCCCAACCGCAGATTTTCACCACAGGGTGAGAGACAGCGCGGTCCTCACACACGAATCCTTACCCTCATCAGTCCATCTGACCAGCACATATAAAAGATATATTTATATGTTTATAAATATGCAAAATTAAATATTTTCTGTGAGAAAAGACTGTATTTTAATGATTGCTAGCTGATTGTGGCTTTTCAGCTCCTTCGTTGTATTGGTGTTTTGACAATACTGTAAAGAGATGCAGACCACTTTCTGCTGTGGCTGAACAATGTCTCTTCAACTTAAATTGGTTTGCTTATCATACACATCATGTACATTTTGTACTTTAGAATTTTTCTGTGTTTTGAAATGAATGGGAAAAATTGATAGGTAAATGAACACAGACACCTCTCTAAGGTGAAAACATTTTTTTTCTCCATCCCCCAAAAATACATTGTAAATGCTAGAGCTTTTGATGGCCTTTTTTGATACCTTTTTTTTTAACAAACAAACTGGTTCACCTTGTGAATCCATGCTAAAATACAATCTTACATTATATATATATATATATATATATATATATATATGCTTCTATATTATCGTCACATACACATTTTAATATGTAAAATTTTATGCATTACCTGGTGACCGTACACGTGATATCTCAGTGTCAGATTAGGACAAATGGCATTCACATACAAAGCATCTTGCATGTAACTGACATGTACAATGAGGCTACCACATTGTGCGAGTCATAGTTGAGTCACATAGCAAAGTGGTGTAATGTTATGATCCCCATTTGAAGAGTGTCCAGTTATCGTGTCTTCCAACCACAGAGAATGGGTCACCCTGGACAGACTTCGTACAAGGGATGGCCAGTTCAACGCCAACATGTACCACTGGGGACTGTGCCCATCAGCAGCCTGCCTGTGTGGGGCAGAACATCAAACGGTGCAGCACATCGTCAACGACTGCCCTGTCCTCCACCCTTCCCTCGGTGATGAAATAGACCTAATGACACCAGACAAAATCACAACAAACTGGCTGCAGCGCCGGGAAAGTGTTGCCTAAATTTACCTGCTGCCTCATACGCAAGAAGAAGAAGAAGAAGAAGTGTCTTCAAAGCTGAAAAGCCTCAGCAGAGAAACCTTGAGTACAACTTCTGAATGAAGGAACTGCCACATCACAGTGAATAGAAAAAGACAATCGCGTTTGTAATTGGTGACTCTCGACTGGTAGCCTCACGCTCCCTAGAGTTACTCATGTGAATATAACTGGGTCTGACTGTGTGTCATCGTACTGGACCGTTGGATATGAGTTTGCTGGGCTGCCCATGATCCCATACTCATACTGTCCTCCATCTCACAGGGTTTTCCTAAAGCTCTGTCACAGGCGTGGCTCTCTCCTTTGCTCATGACCCAACTTGACTTTATTGGCAGGAGGTTAAAGCAAGTGTGAAGGAAGAAATGAAGTAGTTCTTTTTTCTCCACCCGCCAAAATAATTTGTCAGCAGAGAAATCATTAGAGAGGAGCAGCTGCCAAATTTCAACCCTCTAGTGACTCTTCAGCACTTTCCACGCATCTGTCGGCCTTTACTCTTTTAGTGACACCACAATGGATTTTTACAAGCTGATATCAAATTTAGCGAGATTTTCCTGCACGTATGGAAAATCAGGATTGTTTTCTCATGAGACGGCATGAGAACTTTTGGCAGATTTTGGTTCAGTTTGTTCCTCGTTTTCACTCCTGTGGCAAATTTGACTCATGCGGAAACTTATGATATTTTTATGAAAGTCTTTGGCTCCACATAAAACCAGCAGTTTGGTAAGTAGGTCCCTTAATTGAAATGAGTGGAACCAGTTGTGAACCAGAGTGTGAATGATATTTACTACGCAGAACAGACGCTCTTTGATATTCGGCATGCTTGATGTTGTCTATGTCTTTAAAAATGATCAATACTTGATGGATGGATACCGATAATTCATGCTTGAACATTGACCCCACAAGAAATGAATAGTTTGGCACTACAGTCCCTCAAAAGTGTGATTCATAAATGTTTATACCCCAAAGCAAAAATCTTTCCCTGCGTTTGTCTTTTTTGGGGGGTCCACCCTTTTAAGGAGCATCCCTGACCCTTCACTGTCCATCATGTCCCTTCAGCAATGGCTCTGTCATTGGCCACAGGGACACTGAAAAGCGAAGGTGTAGCAGAGACTTCTGGGAAAAGGAAATAACAGGCACAGGAGGCAGCACAAATAACAGGCACAAAGGGTCAAACCACTTTCTCCTTTTCAGACTGCAGCAAACTGCCAGTTTCTTGTAAATCACACTACAGTGCTTCCTGTCAGTCATTGTGTGTACAATAATGTTACAGTACTTATTGTGTGGGTACACTACAGTTTGTCCTGTAATTGCATGTATGGTTTAATACCTTATCAGTATATTCCCACTCTCATACAGGTGACCCCCCTCACAGGATTGGGATAAGCAATGACCTTCAGTCAGCTGACAGGAAGTGTGACCTCAAACAGGTCCTGTGTGCTCATGTTCCTCATATAGTGCCCCCCACCCCCGATTCCCCGCCCCCGCCCCCACTCCAGCCTTCCATTCCGCTCTTTGGTAACCCTATACTGGAAGCCTCCCTCCAGCTACAGTCCCCTCTCACTAAATGTCATGTGTGAGGCCCTCATCCGAGGGACAATACAAGGGGGACTTAGCGGCTCACAAACTTAGGGCTGATTCACGCAGGGGGTTTCTGCGCTATCTACGAGCAGGGGGAGATTCCAGCACACACACACACACACACACACACACACACACACACACACACACACACACACACACACACGCACACACACCACTCCTGTTAAAAATAGGCTCAGATGACAGCCTGAAAAGTCCCATTTGCCTTTGGAACTGTTGGAGGGTAAAATATTCCAGCAACCTGGAGGTCTCTGATTGGATAGTTGGTTTAAAACGTTCAAGTGATGGGTAAGATGGGTAAGATCAGAATGTACCAATGACTCAGAGGCTGCTGATTGGTAGGGAGATTAATGCATTCTGGTGATTTGGAGGCTGCTGACTAGTGCAGTGTTCAGAGCAATCTGGCAACTTGGAGGTTTCTGATTGGTGAAGAGAAACCATTCAGGTGATTAGGAACTTTTTGGTTGGCTTGGCCATTAAAAAGTTCTAGAAACGTTAAGACTACTGATTGGTCAAGAGGTTAAAAGGCAGTGCAAACTCCTAAAGATACATAGTTTTTCAGATAAATAATATACACCTGTTGTTGCTATAGCATTAGAATTTACAATCACATGATCAAGATCCTACTGTAATATAATATAATATAATACAATACAATATCATATCATATCATATATCATGGAATATGTAAATAGTGGAGGAGAAAGGTTTACTTTCAGCAGCATGGGTATTGCTTATAATATTAGAATTCATCAAGTACAATACGCAAAACAGGCAAAATACATTTGCATATGATCATTTAACACTCTTATATATGACAACCATGTGCATGTAGTAAAGTGGCATAAAATTTGGTTCATACTGAGCACAACTGACCATGTCCCTGCATCCGTCATCCTTTGCGCGGTGCTACGATGACATGCTTTAGTAGCTGTTGGTAGCAAGGACCATGCAAGCCTCTCTCAGTGTACTCACGTATCGACCGCGTCATGAGAGTCCCATTGGCTGAAAGGGTATCTCCATTAGTGCGCTTGTGCTAAAACTGCAGATTCTCCAGGCTGATTGCAGTGCTGCCATCCTTCTTCCCCCTCTGTCCCTGAGCCGAATGATCCCTCGGCCCCCGTCTTATCTCCGGCAATAATTATGATCGGGATTGATGTCCTGTTTTGTACTAAATTAGCTGCATAATTTTGTCAGCGTGATGGTATCGGGCGGCCTCTCTGGTGCGTCCCCGTCTTTAATGGCGAGCGGAAGGAAATGAGCTCGACCCGCTTATCCCCCTCCTCGATCAACCCACCCATCCCCAATTGATCAGGGAAACAGGCACAGGAGGAGGAGGAGGAGAAGGAGATGAAGATGGACTGTTGGATGACGCGATCAAGGGGAACTGCAGAAGATTTCATATATCTCAGGGAGACAATCTGTTACATAATCCCCTAGACCTGGCCTACAGGTATAATCATGTGAAACGCTTTATTCATACACATACAGTACATTTGATGTTCTTATCAGGGTAATAATGACAATCCCAACGGCCCCTAGAATGCTCGCTGCACAGACGCACAAATGGTATTTCATTTTACATTGACGCCTCTTCCCTGTCTTAGGGCCTATAGTGTTTATTATACCATTTTAATGGAAACGAATAACGATGCTTTCCTTTGTACTATTTTTAGAATAGAGGAAAACACAGACAGTATTGACAGTATTCGTCATAACTCTGTGTGTGCATGTGCGTGCATGTGTCTGTGTGTTTGTGTGTGTGAGTGTGTTCCTGTGTGTGTGTGGGATAGTATATATGTGTTTCTGCATGAGTGAACAGGGAACCGCAAAGGGGCTGTGATAGGGGCATGTTCCAACAGGCAGAGGCATGGGCATGTGCCATGCTAACTCACTTTCTACCACACACACACACACATACACACACACACACACACACACGTACGCACACACACACATAAAATCACACACAGCTTCATCAAATACACACTGGCCTCTTATGGTGACTGTCACAGAACATGTCATGTTTCATTTGTCAGACACACGTGATTCAACTGCTTGCCAAGTCAGACGCACCCATCTTTTCCCAACAGCCAAGTCAGACACACCGACCGCGTTACAACTGCCTGCAAAGTCTGACATACTAACTGTGGTCTAACTGACAAGTCAGACACACTGACTGTGTTCCAACCGCCTGCAATGTCAGGCACACTAACTGTGGTCTAACTGACAAGTCAGACACACTGACTGTGTTCTAACCGCCTGCAATGTCAGGCACACTAACTGTGGTCTAACTGACAAGTCAGACACACTGACTGTGTTCCAACCACCTGTAATGTCAGGCACATTGACTGTGA